>NC_084578.2:23267500-23462500 GCF_033978685.3 Nerophis lumbriciformis | reverse complement strand
TATATACTTGCAGTGTGTATGTAAAAGGTTGATGGAGAGTTTTGAAGTTGTTTTAGAGGGCTATGAAGGCTACAACGGTGACTCCCATTAGCTGCATTTTCCAAGCCTTTTTATCATCTTTAAAATCCTTAAAAAAGTACGACATACGTGTTCCTGTCTCATAATGATTGTGAACAATAAGCAAACTTTGATAAAAAGTGTAGTTTGTCTGCCCCTCCCCAGGAAAAATACAATATTCCCCCACCCACTCTCTACCGTGACTATAGCAATTATAATTTGTCTATACAATTGTAATAATTATACTTCTTCATAGCATTGTCAGCTTATTAAAATTAAAGGAAACAACACATACAGTTAGGTCAATAAATATTTGGACATTGACACACTTTTCAGTATTCCAGCTCTGTACAACACCACAATGGATATGAAATGAAACAATCAAGATATGCTTTAAGACTTTGAGCTTTAATTTAAGGGTATTTACATCCAAATCAGGTGAACGGTGTAGGAATTACAACACATTTTATATGTGCCTTCCACTTTTTAAGAGACCAAATGTAATTGGACAAACTAACATAATCATAAATCAAATTGTCACTTTTTAATACTTTGTTGCAAATCCTTTGCAGTCAATGACAGCCTGAAGTGTGGAACCCATAGACATCACCAGACACTGGGTTTGGTCCCTGGTGATGCTCTGCCGGGCCTCTGTTGCAGCTGTCTTCACTTCCTGCTTGTTCTTTGGGCATTTTCCATTCAGTTTTGTCTTCAGTAAGTGAAATTCATGCTCGATCGGATTCAGGTCAGGTGATTGACTTGGCCATTGCACAACATTCCACTTCTTTGCCTTAAAAAACTATTTGGTTGCTTTCGCAGTATGCTTCGGGTCAGTGTCCATCTGCATTGTGAAGCGCCGTCCAATGAGTTTTGAAGCATTTGGCTGACTATGAGCAGATAATATTGTTCGAAACACTTCAGAATTCATTCTGCTGCTTTTGTCAACTGTCACGTCATCAATAAATATAAGAAATCAAGTTCCACTGGCAGCCATGCATGCCACTACCACCACCATGCTTCACTGATGAGGTGGTATGCTTCGGATCTTCAGCAGTTCCTTCCCTCCTCCATACTATTCTCTTTCCATCATTCTGGTACATGTTGATCTTTGTCTCATCTGTCCATAAGACGTTGTTCCAGAACTGCACAGGCTCTTTTATGTGTTTCTTGGCAAACTGTAATCTGGCCTTCCTGTCTTTGAGGCTCACCAATGGTTTACACCTTGTGATGAAACCTCTGTATTTCCTCTGGTGAAGTATTCTCATAATTGTTGACTTGGACACAGATACACTTACCTCCTGGAGAGTTTTCTTCATATGGCCAACTGTTGTGAAGGGCTTTTTTTTGACAAGGGAAGGGATTTGTCTGTCATCCACCACACTTGTTTTCTGTGGTCTTCCGTGTCGTTTGGTGTTGCTGAGCTCAGCAGTGTGTTCTCTCTTTTTAAGAATGTACCAAACAGTTGATTTGGCCACACCTAATGTTTTTGCTATCTCTCTGATGTCTTTGTTTAGATTTTTCAGCCTAATGATGTCTTGCATCACTGATAGTGACAGCTCTTTGGGACTTCATATTGAGAGATGACCTCCCCTCCACATCTAGGCCTTTTATCTGCTCTTTGTAAATGAAATAAATGAAAAAAACAAGGGAATAACACACACCTGGCCATGGAAAAGCTGAGTAGCCAATTGTCCAATTACTTTTGGTCCCTTAAAAAGTGGAAGGCACATATAAAATGTGTTGTAATTCCTACACTGTTCACCTGATTTGGATGTAAATACCCTCAAATTAAAGCTCAAAGTCCACACTTAAAGCACATCTTGATTGTTTCATTTCAAATCTATTGTGGTGTTGTACAGAGCTGGAATACTGAAAATTGTGTCAATGTCCAAATATTTATGGACCTAACTGTAGGTATTTCGTCGTCTCCCACCGTGGTTACAGTGAAGTCAAGTGCTACATACGCTTCATCATATTCTGGTACGGCAAAAAAGCATTATCCCTGAGGTCACACATGCCCCACTTGGCATCGCACCGCGCCCCCCACCCTCCCAGGGTGTGCCCGCCCCTCTATATGAGAAGGACTGGTGTATGTTGTGAACTAGTGAGAAAGATCGCCACACTTGCATGTGCACGCGGCAACCGGCAGTGAGTGAGAGCTGGCGTCCTCTTTATGTCTTTTCTCTTTTTCAAAGCTTTTATTGAGTCATGTTTTTGTTTTTTATCATAAGTGTTTATGTACTCTAGTAAGCTAAGAGTATCTATCAAGTACCTATCAAAAATGGATATGTGCCGCTTTGTGGATTGTTTTATACTTACTGTTTTCCTGCTATGGTGGCAATGCAGTGCAGTAGGTGAGAACCGTGAGGACTCAATACACCAGAGATGCGTTGCTGCAGCTCAACTCTGTAACTTTGGTTCAGTCAACTAATGCCGCGCAACAGCTTCTGGACTTAATTCGCAGTGACTTTAGTCAAGGAAATAATGGTAAAAAGAACAGGGAAAAAAAGCGAGGCATACGAGGAGGCCTTAGACTATGCCTGAGAAAGCAGCGGCATGATCGGATCCCTCTACACACGATGATTATGGGAAATGTTCGATCCTTGAAGAATAAAGCGGACGAGCCGCAGGGGCATGTTTGGTTCCAGAAGGATTTTAAAAACAGCTGCCTTTGTTGAGACGTGGCTCAACGAGCACGACCGGGAGGTCGATCTGACTATTGATGATTTTGGAGCTCCCTTAGGTTGGACCGATGCAGGGAGGCAACAGAGAAGACCCAAAGAGGCGGTGTTTGCTTGTACGTCAACAAACGCTATCGCAGCTCTGTGGCTGTGACAGAACGCATCTGCACGCCACATGTGGAACTTCTATTTGTATCCCTGCGCCCCTTATATATGCCCCGTGAGTTTCCTCAACTTTTTATCACTACTGTTTATATTCACTCAAGGGCAGACAGAGCACTGGCGTCCAGCGCCGTCTATGGTGTAGTGCAGAAACTACAGTCCATCTCACCAGAGGGGCCGTAATTTATCCTGGGTGATTTTAATTATGTCTCTTTGATATAAACACTCAGAAACTTTACCAATATGCCACCTGTCCAAACAGACAAGAAAAAACACTGGATCTGTATAATAATATAAATCTCTACCACTCCCACCCTTGTGCTCCGCTGAGCATAACTGTGTACACCTTCGGCCAATGTACAGAACTGCATTAAAATATAGAAAGCAGTAACGAAGGACATACAAGTCTGGTCAGATGAGTCGGCTCTCTTTTTGCAGGAGTGTTACGACTGCACTGATTGGACTTGCTTACTGAGTCCTGTGGAGACGATCTGGACAGTAAAGTAGAAGATGTTTGAGTTTGAGTTTATTTCGAACATGCTAGCATACAATATGATACATCACAATTTCCAGTTTCTCTTTTCAACATGTTCGAAAAGGAGTAGGAAGAAGCAGAGCTGATTTAATCCTACCCCTTTTCTTTTACATAACAGTTGCTAAAACTTTTGTTCACTTCCTGTTCTCAATTTATTCACAATATACTCCATAAGTAATCTTAATAAATAAATAATAATTGGTGAAGTAAGTCATATTTCATAGGATGAGATAAGTAAGATTATTTTGAGAATGAAAGAATAGATGGATGAAATAAATTCAGAATGTTTATCATGGTTCTTCTTCTTTGTACTTTGTAAACACTTGTTTTGCTTAATCTATTCCATAATTTAAATTCCACATACTGATATACTGAAGGTCTTAAGTGTTGTACGTGCATACAGGTAAAAGCCAGTAAATTAGAATATTTTGAAAAACTTGATTTATTTCAGTAATTGCATTCAAAAGGTGTAACTTGTACATTATATTTATTCATTGCACACAGACTGATGCATTCAAATGTTTATTTCATTTAATTTTGATGATTTGAAGTGGCAACAAATGAAAATCCAAAATTCCGTGTGTCACAAAATTAGAATATTGTGTAAGGCTAATACAAAAAAGGGATTTTTAGAAATGTTGGCCAACTGAAAAGTATGAAAATGAAAAATATGAGCATGTACAATACTCAATACTTGGTTGGAGCTCCTTTTGCCTCAATTACTGCGTTAATGCGGCGTGGCATGGAGTCGATGAGTTTCTGGCACTGCTCAGGTGTCATGAGAGCCCAGGTTGCTCTGATAGTGGCCTTCAACTCTTCTGCGTTTTTGGGTCTGGCATTCTGCATCTTCCTTTTCACAATACCCCACAGATTTTCTATGGGGCTAAGGTCAGGGGAGTTGGCGGGCCAATTTAGAACAGAAATACCATGGTCCGTAAACCAGGCACGGGTAGATTTTGCGCTGTGTGCAGGCGCCAAGTCCTGTTGGAACTTGAAATCTCCATCTCCATAGAGCAGGTCAGCAGCAGGAAGCATGAAGTGCTCTAAAACTTGCTGGTAGACTGCTGCGTTGACCCTGGATCTCAGGAAACAGAGTGGACCGACACCAGCTGGACTGCTGCTGAGTGGTCCAAAGTCATGTTTTCTGACGAAAGCAAATTTTGCATTTCCTTTGGAAATCGAGGTCCCAGAGTCTGGAGGAAGACAGGAGAGGCACAGGATCCACGTTGCCTGAAGTCTAGTGTAAAGTTTCCACCATCAGTGATGGTTTGGGGTGCCATGTCATCTGCTGGTGTCGGTCCACTCTGTTTCCTGAGATCCAGGGTCAACGCAGCCGTCTACCAGCAAGTTTTAGAGCACTTCATGCTTCCTGCTGCTGACCTGCTCTATGGAGATGGAGATTTCAAGTTCCAACAGGACTTGGCGCCTGCACACAGCGCAAAATCTACCCGTGCCTGGTTTACGGACCATGGTATTTCTGTTCTAAATTGGCCCGCCAACTCCCCTGAACTTAGCCCCATAGAAAATCTGTGGGGTATTGTGAAAAGGAAGATGCAGAATGCCAGACCCAAAAACGCAGAAGAGTTGAAGGCCACTATCAGAGCAACCTGGGCTCTCATAACACCTTAGCAGTGCCAGAAACTCATCGACTCCATGCCATGCCGCATTAACGCAGTAATTGAGGCAAAAGGAGCTCCAACCAAGTATTGAGTATTGTACAAGCTCATATTTTTCATTTTCATACTTTTCAGTTGGCCAACATTTCTAAAAATCCCTTTTTTGTATTAGCCTTAAGTAATATTCTAATTTTGTGACACACGGAATTTTGGATTTTCATTTGTTGCCACTTCAAATCATCAAAATTAAATGAAATAAACATTTGAATGCATCAGTCTGTGTGCAATGAATAAATATAATGTACAAGTTACACCTTTTGAATGCAATTACTGAAATAAATCAAGTTTTTCAAAATATTCTAATTTACTGGCTTTTACCTGTACAAATGCTTTAAATTACATTTTTCTCTAAGATTATATTTCTCCTCTTTTTTGAGAAGAATTGTTGTATATTCTTGGGTAGCAGGTTATAGTTTGCTTTGTGTATAATTTTAGCTGTTTGCAAATTCACTATGTCATGGAATTTCAGTATTTTTGATTCAATAAATAAAGGATTTGTATGTTTTCTATATCCAACATTATGTATTATTCTAACTGATCTTTTTTGTAACACCGTTAATGAATGAAGTTAACTTTTGTAGTTATTTCCCCAGCCTAGTCTATAAAATCCGCTACACCTCCCTGATACCGAAGTACATGTCAAACTACTTCCTTAACGTAAATGACCGCCATAACCACAACACCAGGGGGAGCTCCACTAACCACGTTAAACCCAGATTCCGAACTAACAAAGGTCTTAAGTCATTCTCTTTCTTTGCCACATCAATGTGGAATGCGTGCCCAACAGGTATAAAAGAAAGTGCATCTCTATCCTCCTTCAAAACCGCAATAAAAGTTCACCAGGCAGCTACAACCCTAAACTAACACCCTCCCCAGATTGTTGATAATCAAATGTAAATAATCAAATGCAGATACCTTTTCTTATGCCTTCTGATCTCTCTCTCTCTCTCTCTCTCTCTCTCTCTCTCTCTCTCTCTCTCTCTCTCTGCCCACTACTTGCTGTCCATATCCTACCAAGTCAGACCTACACTGTTCCAATATCCATTTCTCTGTTCTCAATTGTTGATGACTGATGATAACAACCAAACCTACCCCCGCCCCCCTCCATTGTAAATAATGTAAATAATTCAATGTGATTATCTTGTGTGATGACTGTATTATGATGATAGTATATATCTGATAGTATATATCTGTATCATGAATCAATTTAAGTGGACCCCGACTTAAACAAGTTGAAAAACTTATTCGGGTGTTACTATTTAGTGGTCAATTGTACGGAATATGTACTTCACTGTGCAACCTACTAATAAAAGTCTCAATCAATCAGTCAATCAATTCAACACAGTAACTCAGATATGGTAACACTAGCGAGCAGTAGAGAATATGAAGTGATTTTTGGTCCAGAACATGTTTTGCTTTATTCATTATTGACGTGTTTCTTTCTACTTTATGTTGTATATTTTTTACATGAGGTTTCCAGTTCAAGTTATCATCAGTCATTATACGTAGAAATTTGGTTTCATTTACTCTTTCAATTTCTATTCCGTCTACTTGGATTTGTGTTTCACTCTCTCTTCTACTGTTACCAAATAGCATTATTTTAGTTTTACTGTGATTCAAAGATAGTCTGTTTTTGTCAAACCATCTTTTTAATTTGTTAATTTCTTCTGTTATTATTTGTATTATCTTCTGTGTGTTCTCTCCTGAACAAAACGCTGTTGTATCATCCGCAAATAATACTGACTTTAAATCTTTTGTAACTTTACAAATGTCATTTATATAGAGATTGAATAATTTAGGTCCTAGTATTGATCCCTGAGGTACACCACAGGATATATTTAGCGTTGTAGATGTGTGTTCGCCTAGCTTCATGTATTGTTTCCTGTTTGTTCAAGGCCCACTGAAACCCACTACTACCGACCACGCAGTCTGACAGTTTATATATCAATGATGAAATCTTAACATTGCAACACATGCCAATACGGCCGGGTTAGCTTACTAAAGTGCAATTTAAAATTTTGCGCGCAATATCCTGCTGGAAACGTCTCGGATTGTGGAGGACATTTTGGGACAGCATGGTGGCCAGCTATTAAGTCGTCTGTTTTCATCGCAAAATTCCACAGTATTCTGGACATCTGTGTTGGTGAATTTTTTTGCAATTTGTTCAATGAACAATGGAGACAGCAAAGAAGAAAGCTGTAGGTGGGAAGCGGTGTATTGCGGCAGGTGTTGTGCCGGATAACGCACCCCCGCCGTAGAATGCACTCCCTGACTGTTGTGCCGGATAACACAGCCGGTGTTTCATTGTTTACATTCCCGAAAAATGACAGTCAAGCTTTACCATTGGCCTGTGGAGAACTGGGACAACAGAGACTCTTACCAGTAGGACTTTGAGTTGGATACGCAGACGCGCTACCGTGAGTACGCATGCAGCTACGGCTTCCAAACATTTGATCGCTTGCCCGTACGTGCGTGCCGCTGTGTGCATGTCACGTACGTAACTTTGGGGACTTTGGGGAAATATATGTGCTGTATGAACTTTGGGGAGGTAAACGGTATTTTGGGCTGTGGGATTGAGTGTGTTGTGCAGGTGTTTGAGTTGTATTGGCGGGTCATCGGATTTGCGGCCTCATGTTTTGGACACTCGGGTGAAGAGAGGGGCGGAGCTTTCAACTGATCACCACCTGGTGGTGAGTTGGCTGCGATGGTGGGGGAGGATGCCGGACAGACCTGGCAGGCCCAAACGCATTGTGAGGGTTTGCTGGGAACGTCTGGCAGAGTCTCCTGTCAGAGAGAGTTTCAATTCCCACCTCCGGAAAAACTTTGAACATGTCACGAGGGAGGTGCTGGACATTGAGTCCGAGTGGACCATGTTCCGCGCCTCTATTGTCGAGGCAGCTGATTGGAGCTGTGGCCGCAAGGTAGTTGGTGCCTGTCGTGGCGGTAATCCTAGAACCCGTTGGTGGACACCGGCGGTGAGGGATGCCGTCAAGCTGAAGAAGGAGTCCTATCGGGTTCTTTTGGCTCATAGGACTCCTGAGGCAGCGGACAGGTACCGACAGGCCAAGCGGTGTGCGGCTTCAGCGGTTGTGGAGGCAAAAACTCGGACAAGGGAGGAGTTCGGGGAAGCCATGCAAAACGACTTCCGGACGACTTCGAAGCGATTCTGGACCACCATCCGCCGCCTCAGGAAGGGGAAGCAGTGCACTATCAACACCGTGTATGGTGAGGATGGTGGTCTGCTGACCTTGACTGCGGATGTTGTGGATCGGTGGAGGGAATACTTCGAAGACCTCCTCAATGCCACCAACATGTCTTCCTAGGAGGAAGCAGTGCCTGGGGAATCTGTGGTGGGCTCTCCTATTTCTGGGGCTGAGGTTGCTGAGGTAGTTAAAAAGCTCCTCGGTGGCAAGGCCCCGGGGGTGGATGAGATCCGCCCGGAGTTCCTTAAGGCTCTGGATGCTGTGGGGCTGTCTTGGTTGACAAGACTCTGCAGCATCGCGTGGACATCGGGGGCGGTACCTCTGGATTGGCAGACCGGGGTGGTGGTTCCTCTCTTTAAGAAGGGGAACCGGAGGGTGTGTTCTAACTATCGTGGGATCACACTCCTCAGCCTTCCCGGTAAGGTTTATTCAGGTGTACTGGAGAGGAGGCTACGCCGGATAGTCGAACCTCGGATTCAGGAGGAACAGTGTGGTTTTCGTCCTGGTCGTGGAACTGTGGACCAGCTCTATACTCTCGGCAGGGTCCTTGAGGGTGCATGGGAGTTTGCCCAACCAGTCTACATGTGCTTTGTGGACTTGGAGAAGGCATTCGACCGTGTCCCTCGAGAAGTCCTGTGGAGAGTGCTCAGAGAGTATGGGGTATCGGACTGTCTGATTTTGGCGGTCCGCTCCCTGTATGATCAGTGTCAGAGCTTCGTCCGCATTGCCGGCAGTAAGTCGGACACGTTTCCAGTGAGGGTTGGACTCCGCCAAGGCTGCCCTTTGTCACCGATTCTGTTCATAACTTTTATGGACAGAATCTCTAGGCGCAGTCAAGGCGTTGAGGGGATCCGGTTTGGTGGCTGCAGGATTAGGTCTCTGCTTTTTGCAGATGATGTGGTCCTGATGGCTTCATCTGGCCAGGATCTTCAGCTCTCGCTGGATCGGTTCGCAGCCGAGTGTGAAGCGACTGGGATGAGAATCAGCACCTCCAAGTCCGAGTCCATGGTTCTCGCCCGGAAAAGGGTGGAATGCCATCTTGGGGTTGGGGAGGAGACCCTGCCCCAAGTAGAGGAGTTCAAGTACCTCGGAGTCTTGTTCACGAGTGAGGGAAGAGTGGATCGTGAGATCGACAGGCGGATCGGTGCGGCATCTTCAGTAATGCGGACGCTGTATCGATCCGTTGTGGTGAAGAAGGAGCTGAGCCGGAAGGCAAAGCTCTCAATTTACCGGTCGATCTACGTTCCCATCCTCACCTATGGTCATGAGCTTTGGGTTATGACCGAAAGGACAAGATCACGGGTACAAGCGGCCGAAATGAGTTTCCTCCGCCGGGTGGCAGGGCTCTCCCTTAGAGATAGGGTGAGAAGCTCTGTCATCCGGGGGGAGCTCAAAGTAAAGCCGCTGCTCCTCCACATCGAGAGGAGCCAGATGAGGTGGTTCGGGCATCTGGTCAGGATGCCACCCGATCGCCTCCCTCGGGAGGTGTTTAGGGCACGTCCGACCGGTAGGAGGTCACGGGGAAGACCCAGGACACGTTGGGAAGACTATGTCTCCCGGCTGGCCTGGGAACGCCTCGGGATCCCCCGGGAGGAGCTGGACGAAGTGGCTGGGGAGAGGGAAGTCTTGGCTTCCCTGCTTAGGCTGCTGCCCCCGCGACCCGACCTCGGATAAGCGGAAGAAGATGGATGGATGGATGGCGGGTTATATGGACGGGAGGGGGGAGGTATTTGTTATGCGGGATTAATTTGTGGCATATTAAATATAAGCCTGGTTGTGTTGTGGCTAATAGAGTATATATATCTTGTGTTTATTTACTGTTTTAGTCATTCCTAGCTGAATATCAGGTCCCACTCGCCTCTCACAGCATCTTCCCTATCTGAATCGCTCCCACTGCCCTCTAGTCCTTCACTCTCACTTTCCTCATCCACAAATCTTTCATCCTCGCTCAAATTAATGTGGAAATCGTCGCTTTCTCGGTCCGAATTGCTCTCGCTGCTGGTGGCCATGAATGTAAACAATGTGCGGATGTGAGGAGCTCCACAACCTGTGACGTCACGCTACTCGTCTGCTACTTCCGGTACAGGCAAGGCTTTTTTATCAGCGACCAAAAGTTGCGAAATTTATCGTCGATGTTCTCTACTAAATCCTTTCAACAAAAATATGGCAATATCGCGAAATGTAGTATGACACATAGAATGGACCTGTTATCCCCGTTTAAATAAGAAAATCGCATTTCAGTAGGCCTTTAAATAACTTCTTATCCAGTTTAAGACTAACTCTCTGATGCCGTATCGTTCTAGTTTTTTGATTAAAATATTGTGATTAATTGTGTCAAATGCTTTAATTAGATCCATAAACACTGCTGCCACACATTTTTTACTATCTATTGCATTGGTAATTTCTTCTGTAATTTCAATTAAAGCCATTGAAGTTGAAACATTAGCTCTGTATCCATAATGGTTCTCTTCGAGTATTCTATTCTTCCACGGCGTGGCGCAGTGGAAGAATGGCCGTGCACGACCCGAGGGTCCCTGGTTCAATCCCCACCTAGTACCAACCTCGTCATGTCCGTTGTGTCCTGAGCAAGACACTTCACCCTTGCTCCTGATGGGTGCTGGTTAGCGCCTTGCATGGCAGCTCCCTCCATCAGTGTGTGAATGTGTGTGTGAATGGGTAAATGTGGAAGTAGTGTCAAAGCGCTTTGAGTACCTTGAAGGTAGAAAAGCGCTATACAAGTACAACCCATTTATCATTTACCATTTATTTTTGTTTGTGAAACTCTCTAATCTGTTATTGAACAGTTTTTCAATGATTTTATAAAATTGTGGAAGTAAAGAAACAGGTCTATAATTTGTAAATTGGTGTTTTTCTCCAGTCTTCTAAATTGGTGCAACTTTAGCTATTTTAATTTTGTTTGGAAATTTACCTGTTTGAAATGATAGTGTAATGGCAATCTTCACCTTCAAATGTTCCAATTTATTGTCATTACTCAACAGGTTTGAGGGAGTGATCCTACGCAGTAGCAAACATTGCATATGAAGTGAGGTCCAGTCAGAAATCCAGTTTATGTCTATTTATTAATGAACTTGCAGGGTGAATGAAACATACCCGGGATTATTGCAGTGATATTGTGTTATATGTTCTCCTGCCGGTTGCTGTCTGCTGTTGCATTTGCTGTTGCCTGCTGCTGTCTGATGTTGTCTGCTGCTGCCTGATGTTGTCTGCTGCTGTCTGATGTTGTCTGCTGCTGTCTGATGTTGTCTGCTGCTGGTAAGAACGGTTTGTGCTCCCACACCTGAGTCCTCCCTCGTTTGGCTCACCTGTGCTCCTACATATGGCTTCCCCCCTGCACTGCTCAACCAAAAAGCCCGCCACCTAGTGACAAAAGAAAGTAATGCCAACACAAAAATAAGGATGCCTTAAATGGCTCCTACACACCGGCCCCTAATTGTTTACGCTGTAACAATTACTTGAAAGGGAGCCATTCAAATTCACTTTTACAAGATTCTTCTTCCCAGTTTTTTTTTTTTCTTTTTTCGTAATTTCAAAATAAAAATATGTTGGCATTTATAGTTCATTAATCTTGAATCTTCATTAGTCTTCAATTTCAGTCTTTTGGAGGAGACATATCTTGGTTATTGGTCTTTCCAGTATGTTGGTTTTGGTCTTTAGTCGAACTGTGCGTACAAGACCTTTTGCATCAGGAATAGTTTCCAGTATTCTCCCCAGTAACCAGGATCCTCGTGGGGCAGTGGAATCGACCACCACCACAATGTCACCAGGGGCAAAACTTCTCTTGGCTCTGGTCCATCGCTGACGTTCTTGGATTAAAGGTAAGTATTCTTTTGTCCATCGTTTCCAAAAGAGATCTGCCATGTATTGTACTTGTTTCCATCTACGTTTGATGTACGGATCCTCCTTTACAAAGAGTCCAGGTGGCAATATTGGATTGGTTTTTAGCAAAAGAAGATGGTTTGGGGTCAGCGCTTCCAGGTCCATGGGGTCATCAGAGGATTTGGTTATGGGTCGGTCATTTAAGATTGCTTCAACCTCACACATTAAAGTTTGCAATCCTTCATCATCAAGTACTTGTTGATGAAGAACAGAGCGCAATACACTCCGTATCATGCGGATTAGTCGTTCCCATACACCACCGTGATGGGACGCTGCAGGGGGATTAAAGTTCCACTTTATACCTTGCTGTAGCATAGCGTTCTGGATTTTATCCTGATTCAAGCTGTTCAATGCTTTCTTTAATTCTTTTTCCGCTCCTACAAAGTTGGTACCATTGTCCGATCTCAGAGATTAAACTTGACCTCTTCGACAGATGAATCTCCTTAATGCATGGATACAGGAGTCTGTGTCAAAGTGTATGTGCAACTTCCAGGTGTACTGCCCTGCTTGCCATGCAGGTGAAAATTACACCATACCTTTTAACAAGACTTCGTCCTCTTTTGATTTCTATAGGACCAAAGTAGTCCACTCCTACATTCGTGAATGGAGGTTTGTCTGGTTCAATTCTTTCCAAAGGTAAGTCTGCCATTTTTTGCTCTCCGACTTTACTCCTCTGTCGTTTGCACACAATACAGTCATTTATGACTTTTCTTGCAGCAGAATTGGCTTTGATGATCCAATATTTTTGGCGGAGACAAGACAGCATGTAATTTCTTCCTGCATGCCCGAGTTGCTTATGGATGTGGCATAATAGTAGTATGGATATGTGGAGGTCCTTAGAGAGAATAATCGGATGTTTGATTTCTTCAGGCATTGCTAGCCTATTCAGGCGACCACCTACTCTGAGAAGTCCATCCTCCAGCACTGGATCCAATTTGTACAAATGACTGTTTCTTTTGACATTTTTCTCAGTCTTTAGAACAGACATTTCCCTTTGAAATCTTTCACTTTGACTGAATGAGATGACTGCATTCTCTGCTTGGATTAGATCTTGGGGAGATAAACACTGTCCATGAAGGGTGGCTTTAAATACTTGCATCTCCTCTTCAATCTTTTTCTTTAATTTGACAGGATTATTTTCAACACTACTCACAGCAGTTTGAACTTCTTTTCTTTTCCTAGTCCTTTGCAAGAGTGCGGTCTTTACTTTTAAAAGCCAGGCTATTGCAATCTTCAGTCTCATCCAGGATGAGAAGTAGTGGATGAAATAGTTAGTTGGGTTCAACTGACTTTTGACAATGGCATTTACTGTGATGCCAGGTTTGATCTCTGGATCATCAACAGAGATTTTGGATTCAACTTGCAAAATTGGCCATTCTTGGCTTGCTTTCCAGAGAAAATCTGGTCCTCTTATCCAATTTTTGTAGCCTAAGAAGCGATCTGCTGTCAGCCCTCTTGATGCTGCATCTGCAGGGTTTTCCTTTGTGCTCACGTATCTCCATTGTGATATGTCGGTAGCATCCCTTACAAAAGAGACTCTGTTTGCTACAAATGTTTTAAAGCGTTTGGTTTCGTAGCACGGTTGTGCTATCCGTCCAGAAAAATGATTTCTCCAGTTTTAACTGTAGATCCTTTCGCAGCATTGTGTCAACTTTGACAGCGAGGACAGCTGCCGCCAGCTCCATTCTGGGAATTGTCATTTGTTTTAATGGTGCCACTCTTGATTTTCCTATGATGAATGCAACATGCACTTCTTTGTTTTTGTTTTCCAGTCTTAGATATGAGACGGTTCCGTAGCCACTCTCACTGGCATTCGAAAAGTGATGCAGCTGTGAGTGTGTGATTTGACCAAAGTGTGTAGGCTGCATGCACCGGTCAACTTTAAACTCCTTCATTTTGCTGAGATCTGCTAGCCATCCTGTCCACTGTTGAGAGAAAACGTGTGGTATGGTTTCATCCCATTGAAGCTTTTCCTTGCAGAGCTCCTGCATAATCATTTTGGCTGGCAGAGTAAATGGTCCTAGAAGTCCTAAAGGGTCGTATACAGAGCTGACCACAGACAAAATGCCACGTCTAGTGTGTGGTCTTTCTGGTACAACAACTGTGAACTTGAACACATCAGTTTCCACACACCAGTGTAGTCCTAGGGCTCTTTCCATTGGTAGATTGTCCTTGTCCAAATCCAACTCCTTGATTTCTTTAGCCCTGTGCTCTTGTGGAATAGATGTTAATACAGCACGACTGTTGCTGATCCATTTGGACAGAGTAAACCCACCCATTTGGCAAAGAGCAGTCAGATCTTTTACTAATTGTACTGCTTCTTGTTCTGTGGGAATCGAACGTAAACAGTCATCTACATAAAAGTTATGGCGTACTGTGTCTGTCACCTCAGGTGGAAAATTAGCTTGGTTGTCTTCAGCAGTTTTCCTCAAAGCGAAATTTGCACAACTTGGTGATGACACAGCTCCAAATAGATGTACCTTCATCCTATATTCAGTCAGATCTTGCTGCATATCACCGTCAGGCCACCATAAGAATCTCAAGTAGTCGACATGCTTATCAGACACCTTAACCTGATGGAACATAGCTTTAATGTCTGCCATCAAGGCAACCGGTTCTTGTCTGAATCTGATGAGGACTCCGATAAGTGAGTTGGTAAGACCAGGACCCTGAAGTAGTTCACAGTTCAGTGATGTTCCTTTAAAGACTGCACCACAGTCAAAAACAACTCTTAATGTTCCTTTTTTGAGTGGTGCACACCATGATGTGGAATATACCAGAGTCTTCCATCTTTTCTATTCAGCTGGTCTGCTGGTACCAATTCAGCATAGCCACTGTCAATCATATCTGTTAGGAAAGAGGTATATTCTTTATGGAACTTTTCATTTGTGTTGAACTTGCGTTTCAGGCTCTGGATGCGTTGCTCTGCAATACAACGGTTGTTCGGCATGATGGGATCTTCTTCTTTAAAAGGTAAGTTTAAACAGTTATGTTCATCTTTAATCTTTGCAGAGTGGCTCACAATATCAAGAAACTTTTCCTCTTCTCTTGACATTTCCTCTATTTCCTTACTGGATCTTTCACTGAAATCTTGGTTGTACTGTTTGACTAATAACTCCTCCAGGTTTAGAATATATATTCTATTGACACCAGCAACAGGGCAGCCATTATGCCTGCTGGTGTCATCTCCTTTTAAAGGACCATAAATGACCCATCCCAATAGGGTCCTCACTGCGTATGGCCCGTCCTCCTGGCTATTGACCACCTCCCAGGGTTCCAGTACCTTAGAGGCATTCGTGCCAATGAGGAGGTCGATTTCAGAGCCAGTGTTTCAAATCCTGCTGTTTTGGAATATTGTGTGGTGAAACGGGCATGATTTTGTGTGTAAATACATCAGGCAATTGAATAAAGTCATTCGTATTTATCCTGGCTATTTCCAGTTCAGTGATGTGGTAGCTGGTTTCGGGTTTCACTTGATTCATGGTTTTGAGAAGGATGGTTGTTCTTTGTCCTGTTATGTTCAGTCTTTGCATCAGTTTTTCTGTGCAGAATGTGGAGGTGCTTCCATGATCCAAAAATGCATATGTTTGTAACACTGTATCTCCCTTGTTGCTTTTAACTTGTACAGGTACAATGGAGTAGATGGAGGGGTCATCCCCGGCCCCAATATGACCACAAGTATGCTTGGGAGGTGGTACAACAGTATTGGTTCCAATTGATTTGGTTCTGTCTGTTCAATGTGGAGTATTTGTGGATGTTGTTGTTTACAGGTTTCACATAATAGACGATTTCTGCAGTCTCGACTTAAATGTCCTATTTTCAGACAACCAAAACAGACTCCTTTTTCCTTTAAGAAGTCTATTTTTTCTTTGTGCTTCTTCCTCTTGAATTGTGGACAGCACTCCAGTGTGTGACCACTCTTCGTACAGAACAGACAACTGTGAGATTTGACAATCACATTCCTTTTTCCTTCATTTGACTCCACAGTTTCTATGGGTACTAATGTTGTTGCAAAGCTGCTTCTTGGACTTGACTTTACTCTTGGCTTAGGGACGGATGAGGGTTTGACAGATGATTGCTTAGTGTCCTGAATGTTACCAAACAGTGGATCAGAGAGTATTTTGACTTGTTTTTCAATAAAGTTCACAAGGTCTGGGAAAATGGCTCGACGGCCTTGCTTCTCCTGTAGGTCACAGGCCTTGTTCCTCCACTGCTCTCTGAGCTTGTATGGAAGCTTTAGGATGATGGTCCTCATATTAGAAACAACATTCATTTCTTCCATATAGGCCAGACTTTCCATTGCATTGGAACAACTTCTGAGGAATAGAGAGAATGCTCTCAATCCTTTTACATCCTCCAATTTAATTGTTCCCCAGGAAAAAGCCTTTTCCATATATGCTGTTGCAATATGATATTCATTACCAAAATGTTCCTTGAGTAGCTGTCTTGCCCTCTGGTAGCCCTGGGACGGAGGCAAATGTTGGCAACTTTGAACCAGCTCTTTTGGATGCCCTCTAGTATATTGTTCCAAATAATGCAAACAGTCATAGGTGTCACACTTTTTCTCCACTCCATATTCAAATGCCCTTATAAAGGTTTCATACTGAAACGGATCTCCATCAAACACAGGTACGTCTCTTGATGGTAAAGAGGAATGGACATTCTGCTTAACCAATAAGGCATTTAAATCATGTTGTCCTTTTAGTAAATCAAGAATGTGATCTTGTTTGATGGCATTTGTGACAGGGGATGTAGTGTGAACTGTATGACCTTTAACATCATCTTTTTTCACAGAAGTATGATCAGTTTGCCCAGTTGTATTCGACACACTTTTCATTTGCATAGTTGATTTTGGCAGATTGTCAGTTTGCATTAAAGAGAGAGCAGCCTGTCTTGGAGTCATGTAATGAGCTTTGGTATACTTTTCATATATGAATTGTTTTGACTTCCCAACCTGTGTGTCAGAGAGGGGCATTGTTTTCTTTGGAGCAGCAGCTCCCTTGTGTGATTCAGAGCTCATTCTTGACACTCTTGATCCTTCCCTAGATCCCATGGTTGCAAAAACTTGCTCCCTTGCATTTGCTGCTGCCAGCTTGGTTTCCATTTCCAACTTTTCCTTTTCCATTCTGAGTTGTTCCTGTTGTTTTGCAAATTGTTCCTGTTGAATTCTTTGTTGTGATTCAATCTGATGTTTTTTCTCCAATGCAGCAGCCTCTGCCATGAGAGCAGCCTTTTCGGCCTGGGCTCGAATGCGAGCAGATGAGGTAGAAGAGGTTCTTGATGTTATGGAACTGCGTGAGATTGAGACATTTGATGCACTGTCCTGGGCTCCAATATCAGAAAGTGTAACACATAAATGTTCATCATGGGCAAGTGGGACATGCATTTCATCTTGGACTTGCATTTCAACTGAGCCATGTGTTTCAGAGACATGCAATTGTGACTCCTCTCCCATAGGGGCAGTGTCATGTGTGGTTAGTTTTTTCACTTCTGATAACCATTCATGCACAAGTTTTATAAAATCGTTCTTACTTGAATGTAATGGCAATCTTCACCTTCAAATGTTCCAATTTATTGTCATTACTCAACAGGTTTGAGGGAGTGATCCTACGCAGTAGCAAACATTGCATATGAAGTGAGGTCCAGTCAGAAATCCAGTTTATGTCTATTTATTAATGAACTTGCAGGGTGAATGAAACATACCCGGGATTATTGCAGTGATATTGTGTTATATGTTCTCCTGCCGGTTGCTGTCTGCTGTTGCATTTGCTGTTGCCTGCTGCTGTCTGATGTTGTCTGCTGCTGCCTGATGTTGTCTGATGTTGTCTGCTGCTGTCTGATGTTGTCTGCTGCTGGTAAGAACGGTTTGTGCTCCCACACCTGAGTCCTCCCTCGTTTGGCTCACCTGTGCTCCTACATATGGCTTCCCCCCTGCCCTGCTCAACCAAAAAGCCCGCCACCTAGTGACAAAAGAAAGTAATGCCAACACAAAAATAAGGATGCCTTAAATGGCTCCTACAGATAGGTTACTAATATACATTAATGGTCCTGGGATCTCTTCAATAACTTTTTTTATCGTTTCCATATCAATTCCGTTACAATCAGTTGAAGTCTTAGATTTACATTTTTTCACGATTATAACTCTTTCCTCCTGTGTCACATTACTGAGGAACATAGAGTTGGGATTTTGCTCTATGGTATCATTATATTCCTCAATTGAAACTGGGTCTGGTTTCCTTTCTTCCAATTTTGGTCCAATATTTACAAAGTAATTATTGAAGCTTTCAACTACTTCCTTTATGTTGTCATTATTTTTATTTCCGTCTAAAAAGTATTGGGGGTAATCCCTCTTAGTGCCATTTTTAATAATTCTATTGAGGATGCCCCATGTTGCTCTAATATTATTTTTGTTCCTGTCCAATAATTCACTGTAATATTATTTTCTACATGATGCCTCTTCATATGTTGCTTTTTGTACGGACATGATCATTCCCTGCAAGAAAGTGAAAATATATCTAAAAAATAAGCCATGGGTGTCCACATCTGTAAAGTCCTGTTTACAAAGAAAGAGAAATGCTTTTAAACAAGGAACAGCACAAGATCAGCTTTCAGCTACAAAAGAAGTTAAGTCTGAAATTCTGAAAGCCAAACAAAACTATAAATTAAAACTGGAGAATAAACTGGCTGGGCTTCACGGTGGCAGAGGGGTTAGTGCATCTGCCTCACAATACGAAGGTCCTGAGTAGTCTTGGGTTCAATCCCGGGCTCGGGATCTTTCTGTGTGGAGTTTGCATGTTCTCCCCGTGACTGCGTGGGTTCCCTCCGGGTACTCCGGCTTCCTCCCACTTCCAAAGACATGCACCTGGGGATAGGTTGATTGGCAACACTAAATTGGCCCTAGTGTGTGAATGTGAGTGTGAATGTTGTCTGTCTATCTGTGTTGGCCCTGCGATGAGGTGGCGACTTGTCCAGGGTGTACCCCGCCTTCCGCCCGATTGTAGCTGAGATAGGCTCCAGCGCCCCCCGCGACCCCAAAAGGGAATAAGCGGTAGAAAATGGATGGATGGAATAAACTGGCTGCAAATGATCTTGGCTCAGCCTGGAAGACAATGAATTCCATGACAGGGCTTCAAAACTCGGTGTACAGCAATTGTGTTCTTTTAAATGATTTTAGCACAGATATTAATTTGGCTAATGCTCTTAACTGTTTTTAGTGTCGTTTTGACACATTCGATTTTAGCAGCGAAGTTCTCGAACTAAGCCATAGTCTGAGGGACAACCAGCATTTTAAAGTTGCTCAGCTGGATGTTGAAAGATCATTTAGCACAGTAAAAGCAAATAAAAAACATCGCCTAGACAATATCTGTGGACGTGTATTTAAAACGTGCTAAAGAACTAAGTTGTGTATGTTATCTTTTCAATAAGTTCCTACTGACACAACATGTCTCTGAGCTTTGCAAAAACACTGTGGTGGTTCCTGTCCCCAAAACCAACGGACCAAACATTTTCAATTATTTTAGACCAGTGGCTTTGACCTCCATAGTTATGAAGATATTAAAGAAATTAGTCCGGACTGAGATTTTAAAACAAACTCAAACATAATTAGATCCTTTGCAGTTTGCGTAAAGAGCCCACAGAGGTGTGGAGGATGCCATTGGAACTCTTTTAAATACAGTATGCTTTTATAACTTTTGGACAAAAATGGAACTCATGCCAGACTTTTATCTGTAGACTTTTCTTCAGCTTTTAACACAATCCAGCCACATATCATGATTAGAAAGTTGACTGAGCACTTTAACCTGACTAATAACTTGATGGGCGGATCCTTAACTTTTTAACAAACAGAACCCAGAAAGTCAGGGTCAAAGATACCTTGTCTGTCAGGAAAGGTACTTCTTCTGGATGACAACAAGGCTGTGTGTTGTCTCTTCTGTAGTTTTTTGCACACAAATGTGTCAGAGTACATCTGACAACAGAACAAAAATCAAAGATACTGATGTATCAGTAATTGTTAAGTTATTAAATGAATATGAAAGCAGTCACGGCCCAATTATTGATGATTTTGGTTTGATGAGTCTAACTTCCAGCTCAACTTATCAAAAACAAAAGACATGCTGATTGACTTTAGGAAGAGACCCAATGTGAACCAGCCAACCAGGTAATTGAATATGTGCAAAAGTATAAACACCTTGGGACTATAATTGATAAACAACTGAAATTCGAAGCGAACTGTGGTGCGGTGTGTAAAAAGGCTCACCATTGCTTGTACTATCTGAGAAAACAGTCTCATTTTAATGTTGACAAGACCATCATGATCATGTTTTACCGTGCTTTTATAGAATCTGTTTTGTCCTTCTCCCTTGTCTCATGGTTCAGTCACCTGTCACTAAAGGACAAGAATTCCCTAAATCAAAATGTTCAAGTGTCAGGTAAATTAATTGGCGAGTCTCAGTGGTCTCCAGCCACCCTCTACAAAAACCAGGTAGCGATGATAGCTTCCTCCATTTCAACTGATGTATCTAACTACCTACACAGCCATTTTCAGCATCTCCCATCTGGACAGAGGTTTTTATTCCCAAGAGGCAAAACAAAACAGTACAGATGTAGTTTTGTCCCAGCTGCCATCACAGAACTAAATAAGCTGTAGTACCTAGTTTTGCCTATATTTATTTTAGTGCAATTTATTGTTTTATTATGATGTTTTATTCTGACTTGTCCCAAATTTTATCTGATTGGGATTTTATACTTTTTGTATTTTATATGGGGAACTTTGAGTACATGTACTATTTTGTGATCTTGGCAATGTTTGTGAGCTTGTTATGTGGTAGGTCTTTGTATTGCATATCCAAGATGTTACTTTCATTGTATGTTTGAATGGATGTCCTGATCTTGCCCCTTGCAAAACAAGTTTACCTTCAGGTACTAATAAAGTAACCTGACCTAACCTGCCATTCAGTGACAAAGCTAGGAATGTTCCACTAATTATAGTGTGGTAGAGAAAACAAACGTGTTAATAATAAAACGTCCTTAACTTACAAAAATAATATTCCAAGCAAATGACAATTAAAAAAGACAATATGATTATTCTAAAAAAATAGTTACATAACACAAATGTGACCATATGTTTCGTGTGCGTCACATATATTACATGAGCATTAAATAGATTGCAGTTCATGCAGAAGTTTCCAGTGTTGGGACTAACGCGTTACGAAGTAACGCGTTACTGTAACACCGTTAGTTTCGGTGGTAACTAGTAATCTAACGCGTTATTTTTTATATTCAGTAACTCAGTTACCGTTACTACATGATGTGTTACTGCGTTATTTTACGTTATTTTTTATGTAGTATCGGCTAGAAACAGAAGATCTGAGTGTGTTTTATTGCAGCACTGCGGTGTCGTCCTTCTAAATCTCCCTCTGTCACAAGGGAGAGAAGAAAAGAGGCGCGCTCTGTATGTGTATGTGTCTGGGTGTGGGGAGGAGGGGGGGCGTGTCTTCAGTTCGGCACACACGTGACCCGCGATTTTATATATGAAACAAAAAAAAAATGTTGATCGCACGTTCAGTCCACACACAGCGTGGTCATGGCAAGCGGAGTAACGGAGGAGCTTGAACGCCCCGCGCCATTTAATCGGTGTGTTTATAGGTGCAGACTCGGTTGTGCAAAACGAGGGTTTTAAACACATGCTGAACATGCTTGAGCCACGTTATGACATCCCGTCGCGCACCCACTACAGCGATAAGATTGTGCCAGATCTTTATGAGCAGGAGAAGAAAAAAGTTGTGGATGAACTATCCCAAGCATCATCTGTTGCACTCACAACAGAAGGGTGGACGTCCAGGGGAACTATAAGCGCTCACTTCATCACAGCAGACTGGCAGATGAGAAGACACGCCCCATTGCGCAGGTACTGGCACAAGCAGTGGAGGAATGGAGGATAAAGATATCCCAGTCACACGTGATGATGCCAAAAATCAAATAATTGCAGTGAATGAGGCAGGACTGGGACCACAGATAGGTGCTTTGCACATGTAGTCAATAGGATGGAGCGCCTCCTTGGGAGGATCAGGAAGGAGGATTCCTACTTCCACCCAAGCACAACAGCTGCTCATGTGCTTGAGACAAAGCAAGAAATGCTAAAGCTGCCTACTCATAAACTCATACATGATGTCCCAATGAGGTGGAACTCCACTTATTGATTGATTGATTGAATCTTTTATTAGTAGATTGCACAGTACAGTACATATTCCATACAATTGACCACTAAATGTTAACACCCGAATAAGTTTTTCAACTTGTTTAAGTCGGGGTCAACGTTAATCAATTTATGATATGTTCGAGCAGCAGGCAGCTATATACTCTGCATTGACCCACCAGACCCTGAAGACAAATGTCAAAGACATCATCACCCTGTCTGATGATGATGTGAGAGTGGCAGAGGAGGTCCTCCAGGTGCTTAAACCCCTCGAAACTGTTACATCTCTACTGAGCACTGAAACTTCACCATCTGTGTCAATGATCCTGCCACTGAAAAATGGATTCTACAATCCATGGCTCTAAGTGTGGAAGACAGCAGCATCACTCCAGATGTCAGGCTTTATTTCACTACCTATGTTTCAAGGAAGATGATGTGCCTTCTTATGTTGCACTTTAACTTGTTTTTTATTAATGGTCATTGGTCCAAGTTTAAAGAAAGGAGAAATACCTTTTTATGTTGCACTGTTTTTCATTAATTATGTTAAAAGGAAGATAAAAATGCATGTCATGATTTGATTTACGTGGACCCCGACTTAAACAAGTTGAAAAACTTATTGGGGTGTTACCATTTAGTGGTCAATTGTACGGAATATGTACTGTACTGTGCAATCTACTAATAAAAGTTTCAATAAATCAATCAATCAAAAAGCCAAGTTGATTTATTTCACAACAGATTGTATTATTCTCCAGTGCAATAACAGTACTGAAATGAAGGCTAAAAGGGCAATAATGGGAGCTTAAAAAAAAAAAAGTAACTAAATAGCTACTTTTCACAGTAACGCATTACTTTTTGGTGTAAAAGTAACTCAGTTAGTAACTGAGTTACTTTTGAAATAAAGTAACTAGTAACTGTAACTAGTTACTGGTTTTCAGTAACTAACCCAACACTGGAAGTTTCAGTGTCATAGGGACAAGTGGCCATAAGGGCCCCGAAATAGAAAACTCTTACCAATTTCTTATTTTTTCCTTCTCTTCCTCGTCCTTTTTTTTTCTTCACATCTGGCTTCCTGAGGGGTAATTTTGCTTAATATTTGACTGCAGTTTGACGCACAGAGTCAGCAAAAGTTCAGAGATTATAACTAGAGATGTCCGATAATATCGGCAGGCCAATATTAATCGGCCGATAAATGCTTTAAAATGTAATATCGGAAATTATCGGTATCGGTTTCAAAAAGTAATATCAATGACTTTTTAAAACGCCGCTGCACGGAGCGGTACATATCCGGTAAAACACGGGCGTAGGGAGAAGTACAGAGCAGTTGCGTCTCCCAGTCAGCAGCCCCTCCCCTTTCTCCTCTCCCCTCTCCCGTCTCCCACACACAACACAGGAGTTGACGACTGCAGCATGAGAGATTTACTGGCGACGCTAGATGACCTCATCAAACCGCCGCGAGCGGAGCATAACAACGACAAGAGTGTGTTGTTGCCGGTGCTGTAGCCGTGTCTAACAAGTGAGCTCGATCGGTGACTGACTAATGACACCATGTCTATGGTTTGGGATTATTTCAAAGTGTGTCTGATGGATAAAAAACTGACAATTTGCAATGACTGCAAAAAGTTGGTTATGCGAGGAGGAACCAAGACGTCTTCCTTTAATACGAGCAATTTGATCTCCCACCTCATCAAGAATCATGAGGATTAATACAAGCGGAAGATGGATGAAAAGCAAACAGCGAAAAAAAGTAGTACCACACAGTTGTCGCTTAAAGACTACGCCGAGAAAAAAACAAAATACAACAAAATCCACCCCAAGGTGAAAGCCCACGCAATATGGCAAAAGCTACGGTGGAGTTTGGTGTGGATAGTCTACCCTGCATGGCGCACACTTTGCAGCTTGCAGTGAGCGGAGCTGCCCTGTCTCAACGCAGCATTTCAAAAGCTCTGACTGACTGGTAGGCCACTTCAAGCCCTCACCACTAGCTTGCAGCACATTTTTGTTACTCATACGAATACGTTACAGCAGGGCAGATTGAGCCCAGTTTATAATTTCCTGTTTTACAGTATACCAGGCAGTCTTGCACTAAAGGAGGACTATGTTATTCTGTACTTTATTACTCTAGTATACTCTGGACTGAAGCTGTGTGCCTTCATTGTTTTTGTAGCTGTTGTTTTAATGCATGTTTTAAAAAAAATAAAAAAATAATGCACTTTGTGAAAGTCAAAGTATAGTATTTCCCATAGTTGTAGTGGGTATCAGGATTATCTCAGGGAGAGCATGTCCCAAATTCCAAGCTGCTGTTTTGAGGCATGTTAAAAAAAATAATGCACTTTGTGACTTCAATAATAAATAGGGCAGTGCCATGTTGGGACTTTTTTCCATAACTTGAGTTGAAGTTGTTCTCTTATTTTGGAAAACCTTGTTACTTTGTTTAATGCATCCAGCGGGGCATCACAAAAAAATTTTTGGCATAATAATGTGTTAATTCCACAACTGTATTTATCGGTATCGGTTGATATTGTAATCGCTAATTAAGAGTTGGACAATATCGGAACATCAGATATCGGCAAAAAAGCCCTTATCGGACATCTCTAATTATAACATTAGGTCATGACAAGAGGCCGCAGACAGACTTGTTGGCTGCTGGGAAGGGTCTCTCGAGGGGGATTCTGACAATATCTTTGGCATTATTTTAAAATTGCCAATGTCTTTTCTGGTCATAGTTTCACAAAGTTGTGTTGCTGTTAAATTTGAATGCATAACTATTCGTTGTCAGGGGCACCCCTTATAGCTGGGGCCCCTCTGCAATTGTATAGTTTGCAAGGGGGCGACACACACATTATGGATCATGCTAAAAATGAAAAGATATCAATTCATAATCCCCCAAATCGATTATTTTACCCAGCCCTAGTTGTAAGTAGGTGTGTCTCAGAATACTTGGCTATTTAACGATTCGATTCAGAGGAATCTAATTGGACTATCAACCTTGCAGTCCAATTGTCAGACGTTGAACCTTCCTCCCCTCATGCTGCCGTTCATTTTATGATTCAACATCACAGATGGGTTTTTTTTAATCTATGACCAATTTAGAGTGAATGACATGTTTTATGTGAAAAAACTTTACTGTACACGGGTTGTAACACAGTGTGACCAAGAAAGCAAAGGTGGTGCCCCCTGGAGTTTAGTACACAATAAAAACTGATATGAAACTTTTGTTTGCAAAATGTCCTTCTACCATGGTGCTTTTTCTGCCTCCAAAGAATGCATGTGTATTTGCTTTATCCTGCTTACTTACTGCTCTATCTGCTTTTGGATATAAATGGATTCCATTTCTATTTAAAATCATGATTGTATTTTCTTCATTTAAAACACTTTGTTGTGGTCTACATAACATGTTATGGTAGTTCTTTGGTGAAAAAATGGCATAAATTTAGTTTTACAGACCCATTTTCAAGCCACTTTTTGTTGTTAGATGGAAATTAACCTCTCCTCTACGTACAGATCTGGAACTATGCGCTGTTCATAACTTTGTAATGCTAGATTCTGGACGTATATGTTTACATTGACAATAAAAGGCTTTTCTGTTCTATATCATATAAATAACTCTGTTGCACAGCTGTTTTGAATTGTAGACAATAGAGGTTCAAGCCGGCTATTGCGTGGATTTACATGACTTCACGTCCGGTTCATTAAACATGCATGGTGATCAAGCATGGTGATCAAGCCAGTGTCTGTTCTCAGTGGGTACCAGGCACTATTATGTATTTCTCGAAAAAAAAATGCCCTATGCTTGCGTTGTTTTTGGCTGTACGAAACGTTCAAATCTCAAAAAAGATCAACGTTTCTTCAGAGTTCTACTAGAGCAGGGGTCGGCAACCCGCGGCTCCGGAGCCGCATGCGGCTCTTCGATCACTCTGATGCGGCTCAGCTGCATACTTGCCGACCCCCCCAATTTACCCGGGAGACTTCCGGATTTCAGTGCCTCTCGCAGAAAACTCCCGGGATTAATATTCTCAGATTTTCACACTTACAATAATATTAAGGGCGTGCCATGATGGTACAGCATTTAGCACCCTCTACAATCTGTATAAACGGCGTGCAAGCTCAGCCTCTTTGTAAATGCATCTTTAGCTTGCACACGTAAGTGACAGCAAGGCATACTTGGTCAACAGCCACACAGGTTACACTGACGGTGGCCATATAAAACAACTTTAACACTCTTACTAATAATGCGCCACACTTTGAACCAAAACCAAACAAGAATGACAAACACATTTCGGAAGAACATCTGCTCCTTAACACAACATAAACACAACAGAACAAATACCCAGCATCCCATGCAGCCCTGACTCTTCCGGGCTACATTATACACCCCTGCTACCACCAAACCCTGCCCCCACCCCAACCCTGCTCCCTCACACATCAACCCCCCCTCTGTGCGTCGGTTGAGGTGGGCGGGGTTTGGTAGCGTGGCTGTATAATGTAGCCCGGAAGAGTTGGGGCTGCATGGGATTCTGGGTATTTGTTCTGTTGTGTTTATGTTGTGTTACGGTGCGGATGTTCTCCCGAAATGTGTTTGTCATTCTTGTTTGGTGTGGATTCACAGTGTGGCGTATTATTAGTAAGAGTGTTAAAGTTTTTTATACTGCCACCGTCAGTGTAACCTGTGTGGTTGTTGACCAAGTATGCATTGCTGTCACTTCCGTGAGCAAGTAGAAGCCCCATTCAACGTGTGACTGGGCCGGCACGCTGGTTGTAGTGGGCGCTAAATGCTGTACCATCACGGCACGTTCGAGAGAATAGTTGCCCTGAAAGTCGTAGTCTGACGGAAAAATTGGTAGGGTTGAAAAGTATGACGCTGTCAAGCGCCATTCATATAAAACCCGCGGGCCGCACTAACATTCAATTTTCATATTAAGGTGTGGGCCGTGTATCTGAGACCCTTGGTTTATACATAGCACAAAGCAAAAAAAAAAACTTTGTATGCAGTGTTATTTCATTTTAAATTTCAAAAGATTTTTGTGGCTCCCATTGTTTTCTTTAATTTGTGAAACTGGTCAAAATGGCTCTTTGACTGGTAAAGGTTGCCGACCCCTGTACTAGAGGTAATCAAGAAGGGTGGGAGATTGCAAGACTTCACAAAACGACAAGATAAGTTTCATGCACTACAGTCCAGTCGAATATTGCACAAGTTTGCAGTGATCACTTGGTTAAAGGTTTGTTTGATATACTTTTAACGTTCAGTGTTTCCCATTTAAGTATTATCTTGATATTATTTGTATTTCTTAAAACACATGTTTGCTCCAAGTGTTTTGTAAAGCACCAACTTGACGGGTCAAAATAGAAAATGTGAGGAATACTTAAGAGTTACGTTTTTACCAAAGGCAGCAATCATAAATGAAACTTTCAACATAAACACAATGTTGAGATCTATAGCTATATTTAATTAAAAGACGGGGGAAACACGCATACTCGTAAACGGCGCGTACAACAACAAACATGGCTGTAGACGCAAAGTTGAATCATGAAATGCAACCTTCCCCAAGGAAAAACGTTGAATGATCTATCCGGGAGAGTCTTGATATCAATTTCCTTGACCCATCCAATCACAAAGAAGTTGTAGACCTCCATGCTTTTCCAAGTTTTAATCTGTTTTGTTGTGTAGAAGGGCGTCTGGAGCACATTGATTGATTGATTGAGACTTTTATTAGTAGGTTGCACAGTGAATTACATATTCCAATTGACCACTAAATGGTAACACCCGAATAAGTTTTTCAACTTGTTTAAGTCGGGGTCCACTTAAATTGATTCATGATACAGATATATACTACCATCATAATACAGTCATCACACAAGATAATCATCAGGGTATATACTGTACATTGAATTATTTACATTATTTACAATCCGGAGTGTGGGGGGGGTTAGGTTTGGTTGTTATCATCAGTCATCAACAACTGAGAACAGAGAAATGGAAATTGAAACAGTGTAGGTCTGACTTGGTAGGATATGTACAGCAAGTAGTGGACATAGAGAGAGAGAGAGATCAGAAAGGCATAAGAAAAAGTATCTACATTTGATTATTTACATTTGATTATTAACAATCCGGGGAGGGTGTTAGTTCAGGGTTGAAGTTACCTGGAGGTGTACTTTTATTGCGGTTTTGAAGGAGGATAGAGATGCCCTTTCTTTTATACCTGTTGGGAGCGCATTCCACATTGATGTGGCATAGAAAGAGAATGAGTTAAGACCTTTGTTAGATCGGAATCTGGGTTTAACGTGGTTAGTGGAGCTCCCCCTGGTGTTGTGGTTATGGCGGTCATTTACGTTAAGGAAGTAGTTTGACATGTACTTCGGTATCAGGGAGGTGTAGCGGATTTTATAGACTAGGCTTAGTGCAAGGTCCTCCACCCTGAGCCTTTGGAGAAGTGGGTAGGAGTGAGGTGGGATCTGGGGTGGAGGTCTAGAAGTAATCTGACTAGCTTGTTCTGGGATGTTTGGAGTTTATATTTGAGGGTTTTGGAGGTGCTAGGGTACCAGGAGGTGCATGCGTAATCGAAAAAGGGTTGAACGAGAGTTCCCACTAGAATCCTCATGGTGCTTTTGTTGACCAGAGAGGAGATTCTATAGAGAAATCTCGTTGGTTGGTTGATTTTTTTGAATTTTGATTATCTTGGTTGCCATTTTATCACAGGAAAGATTAGCCTCTAGAATGGAACCAAAGGAGGTGACTTCATCTTTCCTGGTGATAACAATGTCACCCACTTTGATAGTGAAGTCATTGACTTTCTTAAGGTTGATGTGGGACCCAAACAGGATGGATTTTGTTTTACCCAAGTATATGGATAGCTTGTTGTCAGCGAGCCAGGTGCAAGTTCTACAGAGTTCAGCACTGAGGATTTTCTCCACCTGTGACTTGTCCCTGTCTGATACCAGCAGGGCCGAGTCATCCACAAACAAGAACAATTCACAGTCGCATGCCGATGACAAGTCGTTTATGTACAGTATATTAGGAACAGTAAAGGCCCCAATATACTGCCTTGGGTGACTCCACAGCTTACTGAGAGGGGGGGGCACGGTGCCGTTCACTTCTACCACCTGTTCTCTCCCCTCCAAGTAAGACTGCATCCAGCTCGATGAGGTTTTGTCAAATCCCAT
This sequence comes from Nerophis lumbriciformis, assembly GCF_033978685.3. Taxonomy (NCBI): domain Eukaryota; kingdom Metazoa; phylum Chordata; class Actinopteri; order Syngnathiformes; family Syngnathidae; genus Nerophis; species Nerophis lumbriciformis. The sequence goes on along the minus strand of NC_084578.2, from coordinate 23,432,936 downwards.
TGCTCTGAGCTTATCCAACAGTATAGCGTGGTCAACGATGTCAAAGGCCTTCTGAAGATCCAGCATGACCATGCCGCAGTTTTTGCCCGCATCCACCTCATGTTTGATGTGGTCGGTCAGATAGAGAAGGCATGTGTCAGTGGAGTGGTTAGTTCTGAAGCCGGATTGGAATTTGTGCATGAGTTTATTTGGTGGCAAGATAACTATCGACCTGTTCATAAACTGTTTTTTCCATTACTTTCAAAATGGAACTGAGAATAGAAACAGGTCGGTAGTTGCCAGGTTCCAATTTGCTTCCTTTTTTAAAGAGGGGAGTTACTCTTGCTATCTTAAAATCTTTTGGTACTTGACCTTGTGAAATTGAGAGGTTTATTATGTGCGTGATGATTGGGGCGATGATGGAAGCAGAGTCCCTGAGAAATCTGGAGGGGATATTGTCAAGGCCAGTGGCCTTGTTTGGGTGGAGCGCGCTCAATTTTTTAAGCACCTCATCAGCTGTGACCATTTCTAATTTGAAATCATTGTTGGATACTCCTAGCTTCTTGTAGAAGGCTTTAATGTGTTCTACACCAAAGCGACCAGAGTGGTGGGACAGCTTGTTGACAAGAGTTGCGGCTATGCTGGTGAAAAAGGCGTTAAGTCTGCTTGCTACCTCCATTTTGTCTGTAATGAGGGAGTCACCCTCCTTGATGCTGATGTTGGTGAGTATGGTTTTAAGTTTTTGGCTGCAACCGGGAAGCTGGTTGTTGAGAATTTTCCAGAGCTCACGTGACTTATTTGTGTTTTCCTCTATTTTGTCGTTAATGTAATTTTTTTTAAGGATTTAGTCAGGTTGGTTGACTTATTTCTTAATTTATTGCATTGCTTTTTGAGAGTTGAAAGGAGTGATTTGAGGTTGTTATTATTGAGTTGTTTATCTACTTCTGTTTTACACTTTTGGTATTCAGAGTATTTTCTGTCTCTTGTCTTTTATGGCAGCTAATAGGTCCGGATTCGTCCATTCAGAGCGGGTTTTGATCCTGACTGTTTTCACGGGAGCCATGTCATTTAGTATCTTTAGGAACGCTGTTTTGAAGCGATCCCAAGCAACATCGACCAGGTTGCTCGCGAGCACAGGGGACCAGTCCTACTCATCTAATTTTAAATTGAAATTATCACTGGAGTATTTTTTAAGGGATCTGGATTGGGCTGTTATGTGGCCATTGGCTTTGGGTTTAGCTATTTTGCGGGTGCAGAAGGTTAGATAGTGGTCGCTAAGACCACAGATCATTACCCCACTATTTTTCATTTTAGGCCGGTCTGAAGTGAGAATGAGATCTATGGTTGATTGGGTGGAAGCACACACCCTTGTAGGTAGTGTTATTAGCTGGGAAAGACCGTGTAGATTACAAAACTTGCTGTAAGATTTGAAGACAGACACATCTCTGCGTTGAATATCTGTGTTCAGATCTCCAGTTATAATTTTCTCCACGTTGTCTGCCCCAGCCAAGCACTCCTCCAGAGCCCCATAGAAATCACTCTGATTAGGGGGTTTGTAAACAGTCCCTATCAGTACCGGCTTAGCGTTTTTAAATTTGATTTCCGCCCACACAGATTCAAGGTCATTGTGGTTAAGATCAGTGTGAGTTATGTATTTTATATCCTGGTGAATATACATACAAACGCTCCCATCATGTTTATTCCTGTCCTTTCTGATAACCGAAAAGTTTTCTATTTCTATCTCTGAGTCAAAAACACTGATCAAATTTGGTTTCAGAGAAACACAGGATTTTTACCTTTGTGTTGAGGAACATTTCTCTGATTTGGTCGAGTTTGGTTCCAGAGAGGCTGTTCACATTAAGGTGGATGATGTGTAGTCCACTGGAACCAAAAAGAGCATCAGAGTCCGCTGTGTACTGGTACTGTCCAGAAAAGTTGTTGGCTGTTATTGAAGTTGAAGTTGGAGAGCAGTTCAGTTCGTTGTTTGGCTGGAGCTACTTAGGAGTGCAAGAGGAGCAGGAGGGAGAGAAGGGAGAGGGAGGTATATTGATCTTCATCCAGGTGAAGGGGGAGGGGCGGAGTTGGAGAGGAGGGAGCAATGTAGGGGGGGGCGGGGGTGGGTGTGGGGGAGGATTTCATTTTCGCGGGGTTTGTGGCCAAACAGCTACATTTTTGTTTCATCGGACATCACATGGACAAAGATAAGACCTTCTGGAGGAAAGTTGTGTGGTCAGATATATATATATACACACACACACACACACACACACACACACACATATATATATATATATATATATATACATATATTAAATACATATATACATACATGTATATACACATACAGTACAGGCCAAAAGTTTGGACACACCTTCTCATTCAATGCGTTTTCTTTAATCAACCAGCACATTTATACTTGTGCTGGTTGAATATTTGTTTTCCTCCGCCATGACAAGGGAAGGTTGTTTGGATCGAGTAAAATAAGTTGCTGTTGTAGTTTCGAGAAACTATATTCCATGGTCACTGGCCCGAGTCACTCGCATTCACCACAAGATGGCGACAAAAAAGCACCTATCAAACCGCCATATATTTATATTTGATATATAAACACCCTGCCTAGGCAGATTGCTTGTTGACCTCATGCCGTCTCGCAGGCCACATTGAAGAACCCAGCAAGCTTCAATTTGCCCACGGGCCGTAGATTGGACACCCCTGGTCTAACTTAACATGTAAATGTTAAGTTAGACCAGGGGTCTAAGTCAACTGGTCAAGTTTAGACCAGTCAGTGTCGACACTCTTGAAATGTGAATGTGGTCGATGTTGCTTTATCGGATAATTTTTGTGTTTTCTTCGATTTGTCTGTAAGACCCAAAATAGCAATTGGGTCTGCAGTCGTTTTGGGAAGACTCATAAATGACAGCATAGGCATACAGTTTGGGGAAATTATTTGGTTTAAAAACAACCTGTATTTTCATGTTGAGGATCTGTTGAACTCCTACACATCCATCCATCCTTTTTCTACCACTTGACCCTCTCGATGTCGCGGGAGGCTGGAGCCTATCGCGGCTGCACTTTGGCGGAAGGCAGAGTACACCCTGGACAAGTTGCTACCTCAATACAGGGCCAACACAGACAGATCATCAAGTGATGGAGATGTTTTGGATATCCCTGTTCCTGTCAAGTTTAGAATGGTTAAAAGTAGGCAAAAAGCGCCTTGGAGAGATGAAGACTCGAACGGAAATGACGCAAGTCAATGCTCCAAGTTTGTCATGAAATTTACAATGAAAAGTTAAATGTGTTTACCCAGGCTTTGCGTAGACCAAGGGATTTTGTTTACCTGAAATCGTTATGAACTGTAGTAACAACTCGTGTGCCTGTATGCTACAGAAAACAGATTTTAAAAAAAGAAGTTTTAATTTCATTAGAACTCATCTCTAGATCAAAGTGCACTGAGTTTAAAATATTATTTCATGATAAAGTTCAAGTTCAGTATAAAAAAAAAAAAACAAGTTCAGTATAATAATTCCCAGAAAACAAATGGCTACAGCCAACTAAACAACTAGCGCTTACACATTTCATTCTTGTTACTAACAAAGCAGTTGATAAGATCATTCTGTTGCCTTGATGAGTTAACCACTATACTTTTAAAGTCTGTGCTGAGCAGTTTGTTACCACAATTTGCTCATCAAGTTTAGATCTCACATCAGACTGGAGCATTTTCAAGAGTAGTCTTCATGTCACAGTACTGAACAACTATCAGCCCATATTAAACCTGCCATGTTTGGGCAAAGCCTTGGAAAAAGTTGTATACCAACAGCTTAGTGACTTTCTCCTGTATAACAATGTGTTTGATACTTTCCAATCAGGCTTTAGGCCTCACCACAGCAATGAAACTGCTCTGATCAAGATTACAAATGATAGCCGCCTGAACACATCCGCAGGAAAAGTCTTAGTCTTGGTTCAGCAGAACCTGAGCACTGCCTTTTTACACAGTTGACCATACTATCTTATTACAGAGGTTAAAAAACTGGGTGGGAATATTTGGTTCTGTTTTTAACTGGTTTAAGACATATCTGGATCCCAGGACTTAGTTTGTCGAAATGCGTACAGGGGTGGCCAACTCATTTTAGCTCAGGGGCCACATGGAGGAAAATCTGTGCACACGCGGGCCGGAGTATTAAAAATATGGCATTAAAACTAAAAAGTAAAGACAACTTCAGATTGTTTTCGTTGTCTTACTTTGGCCAGAACTAGAACAAACACATTCTGAAAATGTTACAATAAAAATATAGAAAAAAATACCGGCAGTGGTATAGTTTAGATCCATGAAGGAAAGAAGAAAGTGAATGAATGTTTATAACTGAATAAATTGACATACGCATAAAAAATTGTTGGTTTTTTTGGGGGGTTTTTTATGAATTAAGTAACATTTATGACAACCTTTTTCCAAAACACAATATAGAATGTGAGATATAACTGCATACATTTATAATTTGTTTTCAAAACGGTTACAAAAAAGTGGGACCCCAAAAATTAACTGTGGGACCCCATTTTTATGACTTGATGGGGTCCCTGGGACCTCATTTTGAAAATTCCTAGCGCCAACACTGATGGCGTATTGGTGCGTGCAAAACAGCTGTGGCCTGGGGCCGGTTCTAATACTAATCAAATATCATCCCGGGGGCCATAGATAATTCATTTGCGGGCTGGATCCGGCTCGCCGGCCTTGACCTAGACACTTAGGAACTAGTACTTTCTAGTACTAGTACTGAGCTTATTTTACCTGCTCGCACATTTCCATTTAAGTTGTGAATATTTACTTAATGATTGTATGTATTTTTTAAGTTTTTGCCTTCTTTTGATAGTCTGTGAAGCACTTTGAATTGCCTTGTGTACGAATTGTGCTGAATAAATAAACGTGCCTTGCTTTGCCTTCTCTGCCATTCCAGCTGTTGCTGAGGAACTGACCAAGCGAGTCCAAGGAACGAGTGTTTTCCTCTTTGGCTGGGCAGACGAGCCACTTCAGCGCGGCCTGGCGCAAAGGAGAAGGGAGATGGGATGGTTCAAGAAGACTTTGGACTTGAGTAGCATCAAACCTGATATGGGACCTATACCACAGAAAGCCTTTGGCCTCACAGGTGAGTCCAACCTGAAGGTACAGAAAGTTTCAGTATACATGTCATATCAGCTTGAATAAGAGTACTTTTTACTACGAAATATACATTTGAATCACACAAAAAGTCTATGAATACTACCAAAATTGTGTTGTATGTATTAAAGTCCTCCCAGGTTCTTTTATTTTTATATTTGTTATCTGAATAAAGCGGGGAGGCGAGAATGGAATTTTAACAATGTACCATATTTTTTTAACTATAAGCCACTTTTTTTTCTTTGTTCTGAACCCTGCGGCTTATAAAACGGTGCAGATCATTTATGGATTTTTCTCCACTAACAGCTATTATGTTTTGTATTTAGCAAAACGGTTTTCAACACCGACAGGGACACTGAAAAGGTGTGTTACTGTTTGTGCTATGGACCCATCTTTTGGATGAGTTCGCTCACTGCAGGTGCTGCGGGATGAACATGTACTTCCTGTTTCGTGCCTTAAACGAAAGTATATCCTGTTTCGTCTACTATTTGTCTATAGCGTTTCTGCCCGAAAGGATTCTTTATTCATCACTCCAAGTAGCGTTTGTAAGTTTTACAATATATCTAAAACAATTTATACTGAGTAAACCGTCCTATGTGTGATGTCTGTAGTCCGTATTTCTGTATTTTCATGCACTTTTGTACATGCTATCTTAATGTAATCAAGCAAGCATTGTTAGCATTAGTGAATATGCTGACATGTTTGCCAGTGTCTGTGGTCGTATTATTCATTTACAATGGCATTCTTTTTATATTGTTTCAATTTCGTGAATTCACCAAAACATCACTGTGGAGTGAAGTCAATTTAGCTGATTGGAAAACAGGCTTCCGCATCTAGTGGGTCCATGAGGATGGCTTCTGTTTTGTTTGATTAGCCATTGTACTGCGTGTGAAAGGAACCGTTTGAAAAAGGTAAAGGTACGTAGATTAACATTTCCAAAATCGTTCGTACGGGTATATATCTATGGCTTATTGTCCGATGCGGCTAATGTATCTGAAAATATAAATTTCTTCTAATATGTGATCGGTGCCGTTTAAATACCGTTGCGCTTTATAGCCCGTAAAGTACGATAGTCTACAAATGTAGTACGTATACCCCACCCGAGCATAGTTGCTTGGGCTCCATCCAACAAAACCGAAAGTTAATATATGTGTGTGTTCATGAGCTATTGCGCACACACACACACACACACGTCTACTTTCTCTTCATCATGTACCTGGCATCTTTTTTCACCATCGAAACTAGGGAGTATGCTATATGTATGTATGTGCAAATATACAAACTAGGTCTGTCAAAGGTAACGTGGTAATAATGAGTTAAGTATAATTTCCTCATACAGCGCTAATTTGTTGATGCACGATGAACGTGCAAGCATCCTAGCTGAACCTCAGTCCATTCAGTTGTGTGGTAAAATATAGCGAAGTTCAGTTACTGGTAGGCCACAAGCGGAAAAAATAGCGAGCAGAAATGGACAAAGAGCCTGGGTCCAAAGCTGAGCCAAGTCGTTCTCCCCACAAGACAAGACCATTTTCATCCACAATTGCTGTGACATCACTGGAGCAAATGCCTGCTGGAGCGCTTGCATTCACAGTGGTGGAGCTTCAATCAATCAATCAATCTTTATTTATATAGCCCTAAATCACAAGTGTCTCAAAGGGCTGCACAAGCCACAACGACATCCTCGGTACAAAGCCCACATACGGGCAAGGAAAAACTCACCCCAGTGGGACGTCGATGTGAATGATTATGAGAAACCTTGGAGAGGACCGCATATGTGGGTAACCCCCCCCCCCCCCCCCCCCCCCCCCCCCCCCTCTAGGGGAGACCGAAAGCAATGGATGTCGAGTGGGTCTGACATAATATTGTGAGAGTCCAGTCCATAGTGGATCCAACATAATAGTAAGAGTCCAGTCCATAGTGGGGCCAGCAGGACACCATCCCGAGCGGAGACGGGTCAGCAGCGCAGAGATGTTCCCAGCCGATGCACAGGCGAGCGGTCCACCCCGGGTCCCGACTCTGGACAGCCAGCACTTCATCCATGGCCATCGGACCTGTGCCCCCCCCCCCCTCAAGGAAAAGGGAAGCAGAGGAGAAAAGAAAAGAAACGGCAGATCAACTGGTCTAACAGGGGGGCTATTTAAAGGCTAGAGTATACAAATGAGTTTTAAGATGGGACTTAAATGCTTCTACTGAGGTAGCATCTCTAATTGTTACCGGGAGGGCATTCCATAGTACTGGAGCCCGAATAGAAAACGCTCTATAGCCCGCAGACTTTTTTTGGGCTCTGGGAATCACTAATAAGCCGGAGTTCTTTGAACGCAGATTTCTTGCCGGGACATATGGTACAATGCAATCGACAAGATAGGACGGAGCTAGACCGTGTAGTATTTTATACGTAAGTAGTAAAACCTTAAAGTCACATCTTAAGTGCACAGGAAGCCAGTGCAGGTGAGCCAGTATAGGCGTAATATGATCAAACTTTCTTGTTCTTGTCAAAGGTCTAGCAGCCGCATTTTGTACCAACTGTAATTTTTTAATGCTAGACATAGGGAGACCCGAAAATAATACGTTACAGTAGTCGAGACGAGACGTAACGAACGCATGAATAATGATCTCAGCGTCGCTAGTGGATAAAATAGAACGAATTTTAGCGATATTACGGAGATGAAAGAAGGCCGTTTTAGTAACACTCTTAATGTGTGATTCAAACGAGAGAGTTGGGTCGAAGATAATACCCAGATTCTTTACTGATTCGCCTTGTGTAATTGTTTGGTTGTCAAATGTTAAGGTGGTATTATTAAATAAATGTCAGTGTTTAGCAGGACCGATAATCAGCATTTCCGTTTTCTTGGCGTTGAGTTGCAAGAAGTTAGCGGACATCCATTGTTTAATTTCATTAAGACACGCCTCCAGCTGACTACAATCCGGCGTGTTGGTCAGCTTTAGGGGCATGTAGAGTTGGGTGTCATCAGCATAACAATGAAAGCTAACACCGTATTTGCGTATGATGTCGCCTAGCGGCAGCATGTAAATACTAAAGAGTGCAGGGCCAAGAACCGAACCCTGAGGAACTCCGCACGTTACCTTAACATAGTCCGAGGTCACATTATTATGGGAGACGCATTGCATCCTGTCAGTAAGATAAGAGTTAAACCACGACAAAGCTAAGTCTGACATACCAATACGTGTTTTGATACGCTCTAATAAAATATTATGATCGACGGTATCGAAAGCAGCGCTAAGATCAAGAAGCAGCAACATAGATGACGCATCAGAATCCAGCAGTAGATCATTAGTCATTTTTGCGAGGGCTGTCTCCGTAGAGTGATTTGCCCTGAAACCGGATTGAAAAGGTTCACAGAGATTGTTAGACACTAAGTGTTCATTTAGCTGCTGTGCGACAATTTTTTCGAGGATTTTCTAAATAAAGGGAAGGTGGGACACCGGTCGGTAGTTTACCATGAGGTCAGGATCAAGGTTAGGTCTTTTGAGCAGAGGATGAATAACCGCTTTCTTGAATGCTAGGGGAACAGTGCCAGAGGAAAGTGATAAGTTTATAATATTTAGCACTGATGGACCTAATAATACAAAAAGCTCCTTGATAAGTTTACCAGGAAGTGGGTCAAGTAAACATGTTGTTTGTTTTATCCCACTTACACGCTGTAATAGTTCCTCTAATGTTATTTCATCAAAAAGAGAGAGACTATTTTGTATTGCAGTATCCGTCGTAGATACAGTTGTATCTGTGTTCATAGAACCCAGTTGTAGCTGGGATGCGTTGTCTTTAATCTCCTTTCTAATGAGTTCAATTTTCTTATTAAAGAAATTCATAAAGTCATCTGCAGAGTGGGTGGAGCTATTGGGAGGAGTCCCTTGTTGGGTTAGCGATGCTACTGTACTAAACAAAAATTTAGGGTCGTTTTTGTTGAGGCGGATGAGATTTGAGTAATATTTAGCTTTAGCTAAGGTAAGCATGCGTTTATACGATATTAAACTATCACTCCATGCTTGATGGAAAACCTCAAGCTTGGTCGCGCGCCATTTGCGTTCCAACTTTCTACATGATAATTTATGAGCTCTGGTTTCCTCTGTAAACCATGGGGTGCGCCTTTTAGGGGCCCTTTTTTGTTTTAGCGGTGCTATACTATCAATGGTTTTGCGCAGGGCATTGTCAAAGTTGTTAGTGAGGTTATCAATAGAGCCGACATAATTTGGGAATGGTGCCATTACCGAAGGCAGTAGGTCAGCAAGAGTCATTGTTGTGGCAGCATTAATGTTGCGGCTGCTATAGCAGTTATTATTATTATTAGTTTGTTGACAATGAGTCAGAACTTCGAATTTTATAAGGTAATGATCGGACATTACTTTAGTATACGGGAGTACCATAACTTTGGAGGTGGTGACACCCCTGACCAGCACTAGATCTATCGTATTGCCGTTGCGATGCGTAGGTTCATTTATTATTTGTGTAAGACCACAGCTATCAATTATAGTCTGGAGCGCCACGCACTGAAGCTTCACTTCTGTGTTTAGATTACAGTTTGGTGCATTGGTAACTTCAAATGTAGATTGTTGCTTTAACTGATTTAGTAAGATTGAAGAGGCACTTTTTTGTTGCCAACTGTCAGGTCTGTCTGCAAAACATGTCAAGACTCCACTTCTCAAACAAAACACACTTCCAGCTTCAAAGTAATGGCTCTATGCATCACATCCGGTCCAACTACACTAACCAAAATGAATAATGGCTTACATTACGATCAGGCTTTGATTGATAAAAATGTTTTGTAAAGTAGTCTGTGAAATGTTTGTAAATCAGTTGAGGTATATATTGGGGGAAATGTTATGGGAGACTGAAATATTGTATATATTGTTTTATAACATGTTCTGGTTTATAGTCCTCAATTACAGAAGGTTAGACTTTATGCAAACTAGTGATGATTAGGACATTGTCATGCAGTGATACGGATACCAATAACTTGTAAGACACGTAATATACAGAATATCAGAAGCATTTATTAAGGTAGAAATATCACAGATTACATTACTAAACCTTTTTGACGATTAAACTATGATCGTAACACGCCACATTTTGTGTTATTAATGCGCGTAACTCGTATCTAAACACGAAAATGAGGCTCCTGACATCTGAATGCGAGTGCTCCCTACAGCAAGAATTTAAATTTTGTTGGAGATACACCAATGTACTGCAGTATTTTTTATTATTATTTATTTATTTATTTATTTTCCCATTAAATGTATCTTTATGGACTTCCAATTATGTTGGCTTGCTGAAAGGATGTATGTGAGTCTGGAATCTACCAAATACTGTCAAAAATACTTTTAAAAAGCTCAAAATTTGACGATAATACAACGTCATTGCTTGGAAAGTGCCGATGCCACAAAAAACAATACAGGGTATCCGCAGGGTCTTAAATCCAACACTTTGAATTTAAGTCCTTAAAATGTCAAAAAATTATCCTAAAATCTCATACAATTTCTTAAAGGGGAACTGCACTTTTTTTGGATTTTGTCTATCGTTCACAATCATTAAGAAAAACAAGAACAAACATGTCCTTTTTTTTTATTAGGATTTTAAAGATGATAAAAAACACTTGAAAGATGTGGCTAATGGGAGTCATCGTTGTAGCCTTCAAAACCCTCAAAGACAACTTCAAAACCCTCCATCAACGTTCTGTATACACACTGCAAGTATATATATAAAATGTAGTAACAAACACGTTCATAACAATATGTATTATGTACAATATTTACTGTATATTGATCATTTTAATCAATTCCGGGACTGACTTCTTGCGCGCATTGATTGCCGTTTCCATACCCGCGCATGTCCGACTTCTGGCAACAATGTGTGTCTTACTTCCGGAAACAAAACGCTTATGTGTGTTCTAATCATGGCGGACTTGGTAACAAAGAATGAAGACGACTATTTTTAGACAAATGAGGATTCACATGCTTATCTTTTTTAACCTGAATGTATGGAGGATGAACCGCTGCTTCTTGAAGCAAGCGAGCACCAATAAGAGTGTGAAACATTGGAGCAAACGGAAGCCAAAAAGAGTAAGGTGAAAGCCAATCGAAGTTGCAAATGTGGAATTTGGAGATAAGCTAGTTCAACATAAATTGATTGCTTACCCAAATAAATAGGGAAAAAAAACGTCCAGCTGGACCAAAGAGACAAGTGTCCATCGAGTGAGTCACACTTTATATTATACAGGTAAAAGCCAGTAAATTAGAATATTTTGAAAAACTTGATTTATTTCAGTAATTGCATTCAAAAGGTGTAACTTGTACATTATATTTATTCATTGCACACAGACTGATGCATTCAAATGTTTATTTCATTTAATTTTGATGATTTGAAGTGGCAACAAATGAAAATCCAAAATTCCGTGTGTCACAAAACACCAGCAGATGACATGGCACCCCAAACCATCACTGATGGTGGAAACTTTACACTAGACTTCAGGCAACGTGGATCCTGTGCCTCTCCTGTCTTCCTCCAGACTCTGGGACCTCGATTTCCAAAGGAAATGCAAAATTTGCTTTCGTCAGAAAACATGACTTTGGACCACTCAGCAGCAGTCCAGCTGGTGTCGGTCCACTCTGTTTCCTGAGATCCAGGGTCAACGCAGCCGTCTACCAGCAAGTTTTAGAGCACTTCATGCTTCCTGCTGCTGACCTGCTCTATGGAGATGGAGATTTCAAGTTCCAACAGGACTTGGCGCCTGCATACAGCGCAAAATCTACCCGTGCCTGGTTTACGGACCATGGTATTTCTGTTCTAAATTGGCCCGCCAACTCCCCTGACCTTAGCCCCATAGAAAATCTGTGGGGTATTATGAAAAGGAAGATGCAGAATGCCAGACCCAAAAACGCAGAAGAGTTGAAGGCCACTATCAGAGCAACCTGGGCTCTCATAACACCTGAGCAGTGCCAGAAACTCATCGACTCCATGCCACGCCGCATTAACGCAGTAATTGAGGCAAAAGGAGCTCCAACCAAGTATTGAGCATTGTACATGCTCATATTTTTCATTTTCATACTTTTCAGTTGGCCAACATTTCTAAAAATCCCTTTTTTGTATTAGCCTTACACAATATTCTAATTTTGTGACACACGGAATTTTGGATTTTCATTTGTTGCCACTTCAAATCATCAAAATTAAATGAAATAAACATTTGAATGCATCAGTCTGTGTGCAATGAATAAATATAATGTACAAGTTACACCTTTTGAATGCAATTACTGAAATAAATCAAGTTTTTCAAAATATTCTAATTTACTGGCTTTTACCTGTATATGCACCACATCATGTGTGTATCATGACAGACAACATCCGCTGTCCGGCTAGCTGTGTACAAGCAAAACATGAAATGTGGGCTAATTATTTACAGATACTGTAGTATGATTATTCATGCTCTTTAGTCAGTACAGATTGGTGTCTTATCGCATTGTGTTGTGCATTACAAACTAAAATGCGTTTCGTGCTGACATACAAACTAGCTTATATCTCGCCGTATTTCTTTTACAGATAACACCGAAGCAAACCGATGTGTTAATACGATAGAAAAGGAGTTCCTCAGTGTTCGCTCTTACAATAACAATGTCGCCACAGCTTGGTTATTGTACAGGTTACGGGATGTAAATGAAGTATTGGTGACAGTTTTTGAATGCACTTTTAAAGTGATTTAGAGATAAAATAGATTGCTCCCATTAGCTGTATTGCTAGCTACCTAGACTGATACGATTTTTACAAGTTAGAATGCAAAAAATATATATATATTTTGTCTTCTTGTCTTTCATAATGATTGTGAACGTTTGGCAAAATTCCAAAAAAGTGCAGTTCCCCTTTAAATACGATTTTCAAAGGTCTTAAAATTATATTTACGTTACTTTTATTTAAAACATGCATAAACTTCAGTCTTGCTTTAAAGTTCCAGGAGAGTGAAAGAACAAGTTCACTTTATATGCTTAATTGTGTTTTATTGTATCCATTAAACCATATCCAATTGTATTTACAATCCGCAAAGTATGGGAAAATGACCATGTTTAGATCAGTCATACTGGAAATAAACAAACATTGTCAATCATTCACAATCCCTTTATAAGATATGTACACATATTTTTTTGTTTTTTTATGCATTCTAAGTCATAAATAAATAAATACATAAAACATCCGCTAACAATGGAGTCTATGGGGGCTCCCTATTTTACTTTATTTACATCTCGTGAACTGAATATTAACCAAATATTAGTAATGTTATTATAAGCGCTAACGCAGGCAAAATATTTTTAGCATTGATAACCGAGCCCTAACTATAGTTTATGCTCCACTGGACTCAAGGAGAGACTTTAATGTAATTATAAAATGAAACTAAAGATGGCAGTGATGCAACATATATGGATGCAAACTGACGTAAAACTGTAAAGAAGAAGAAGCTTCTGTAACACTGCAGCATTGAGCCAGCAATTATTCTACATTATAAATCATGCCTCTCATCTGGATATAAGCCATGAATATACAAGTTGTTCATCTGTGACATTCAGTTTATACCCGGGGATGGAGACAAACACACTACAGCAGAAACCAGTGGATCAACTTAACCCCCACAAGAGAGTGTTGTGTGGGGAAAGTGGAGCTAATTGCAGAGGGATATCACTATAAAATGTTTACCAGTGAAATCATGCTATTACGCAGCAGCAGAACTATAAAAACATATACCGTATTTTTTTGACACTGAGTATAAGTCGCACCCCCAGCCAAACTATGAAAAAAACTGCGACTTATAGTCCGAAAAATACGGTAGTTTTCATATATTAGTTATATTATTTATTACAATCATTTCAGGTCAGCTTTTCATGCCTAATCTTTTCTCCGAGTTTATACAGCAACTGATAGGGTTTTACAGTATACCGGTACTAATTAGGGATGTAACGATATCATCATATTAAGGCCATGGTCCATATTATTGCAGTAAATGTCCAAAAAACTAAGACTTGAAAATGTTATAGTGTATAAAATGAAGTAGCAGGAATGTTTAGAATAAACACACTTACTGTAATTGAGCACAAATGTAATGCTAAAATGTTCTAATCATAATTGTTACTACAAGCATTAATTTTTAAGTGCAAATAGTGCAGGAATATCCACTGTTTCAAGCAAATATAAAACAAACTTACAGTTGTTTAAAGTGACAATATAAACATCTAGTCCGCTGGGATGCACCCCCGCGAAAGCGGTAGGAAATGGATGGATGTAAAACATTATTGTTCACTTTAGTGTTTTTCAACTTGTACATTTTGAGAAACAGTGTCCTTCATAGTGGATATTATATATATATATATATATGTTTTATAAAGTAGTGTATATATATATATATATATATATATATATATATATATATATATATATATATATATATATATATATATATATATATATACAGTGTTTCCCACAGGACAGGCATCTATTTGTGGTGGCGTGGTCGGGGAGTGGCGGCGGCAGCGGCGATGACCAAGAAGAACGCGGAGTTGGAATATAATTACAACATTTTATGTACATATTTATATACAGATTTGAACAATTAGTGATTCACTGAAATATATTTATTAATTGTGGTTCTTACAAAAAATATATTTTATATAAAATATAAAAGCTAAAATGTCTCTTAAAGCTCTGCCCCTTTAATTAGTGAATACTAAATAATTTAACTTTAGCCTACTACTACAACCATATTATTTACCAGCAACATGAAGTGAAACAGAGGCAGAGGTGTCCTGCCACAGTCAGTCAACCTCCTCCTGCTGCTGCTGAACAGGTCGCACCTGTGGTCCGGACTGTAGGCCTACCTCCTCTCCGAGTCGAGCCCTTTTCAGCCGTTAAAAATATTTTTCTATACTCATCTGTGTGAAGGAGTGAACAACCAACATTAGAATGTATTACTAACGAGCAGAACCGCTCTATGTACAGTGCCGTCTAACCTTAAGCGGCAGCAGCTCAACACATGCAGGGTTCAACGTTAAGGTTTTTTTCTACTTGCCCGACTTCTCAAATCTACTTGCCCTAATATTTTTACTTGTCCTGCCTAGGTTTTTTTCTGGCTGTGTAGTGCTCATGGCTTATATCTTACTAAAATCCTTCTCGTTGACTATTTACAACACTACACAGTATTTATTATTATTATTATTATTATTATTATTATCTATAATTACATTTAAATGGCATTGCATACATGTAAAATTAAATGCTATTACACATTATTTGACCAGTAGCAGTTACACCCATCTGAACAGGTCAGCCACCTGTTTAAAGCCCGATCACAGTTGAAATCTTGAAATGAAGGGCCTTTAATGGCCAAAACATTAACCTGGACAACATTTTAACAGCTGGTTGGCTCAGATTTTATTCTTTTCATTGCACTCACATGCTTCAGTGGACAGTGGACAATTTAGCTTCAGTCCATGTGTGTTTATTGACAACAGCGTTATAACCTGGACACGTTAGCTCGTCGGTATGAAAACAGGTGACTGTTATTACGTGCGTCTTCCCCGGACCCTGAGTCAAACAGCGGCGGTGTTAATGAAGTAGCGTCAGGCTGCTCACCGTCAGTGAAACGCTCGGTGAAATCACGGATTACCGTTAAGTATATGACGAGCCGCGAGCGATGCAGCTATAACCTATCTACCTATAACTTATATTACCCTCGTATTTTGATCCAGTCGGTCCGTTCTTCTTTTACTTCGTCGTTGTCGTCTTCTTCGTCTTCTTCTTCTTCTTCTGGCCCACCAGGTGAATTAAGTGCTATTGGCGGAGTTACAATGCATAGTAGGCTACCGCCACCTACTGCACCAGAGTTGTAACTACAAGCAACATTCACAGACAGAGTCCCATTGCTTTTTTGAGCGGTCGAGCGAGTCAAAAGCCGAAAAATCCATTTGTGGCGGACGTAATTCTTTTGTGGCGGGTCGCCACAATTAAATGAATGTGTGGGAAACACTGATATATATATATATATATATATACATATATATATATATATATATATGTATATATATATATATATATATATATATATATATATATATATATATATATATATATATATATATATATATATATATAGCAGTCTGGAATAGGTTGTTTCTCAGAGAAGTTAACTAACCTTTGAACTTTTAATAATGTAAATACCTCACAAACTGATTTTTGGCTTCTCTGGCTTCAAATAGCTTTCCTGGATGACAGTTTATGAGAAGGCGAAATATCTAGGGTCTGCACTGCCTTTGCCCTAGTGCAGCTCGGCGGACAGGCTTCAGATCCCCGCGACACCCTGAGAAACAAGCAGTGGTAACAAGGGTGGATGGATTGAGGATTTATGAAGTACTTTTTCAGTCTCCTCATATTCCATTCCATGAACATTTTTTGGGAGATTCCCTTCGTGCACTGCGCCGTGACTTGCTGGCTCTATGTCACCTTGGAAATGCTCGAAACGAAAGTGGCGTGCTTCAACTGTCATACCTCCGCCAAAGAGGTAATGTTTTCACCAGGGTTTAGATCAGTGGTTCTTAACCTGGGTTCGATCGAACCCTTGGGGTTCGGTGAGTCGGCCTCAGGGGTTCGGCGGAGTGTCCGCCGCGGAGGTCAAGACACACCCGACTCATCGTGTAAATAAAAACTTCTCCCTATCGGCGTATTATGGATACCCCCAAACAATGTTCCCTCTAATTTTCCATATGCGTGAGCAAACGCAAAAACTCCTTGAGCATTCAGTGGAGCACATGTGAGCGACGTTAGACGTGCACATGCACTGTGGCCACACCACAGCACACCGGTCCCAAACCTGACTAAATAACAAGTTAAATGTTTTATTATTGTAATCAAATGACAGCAGTCATTTCCATGAGATTATTTTCTAATATAAATATTTTGGCCCAATTACAATGACAATAACAAAAAATATTGTTTTTCATGAGCTGTGTACTAGTATTGTGAGTCTGGGTGGGGTTCCTGCTTTGGAAATAATTTGTACCCCTTTCAGATATCGCATTTAGTTACCACTAAAACATTCACATGTTGCACAATAAGATGCAAACATGGGATCATGTGCACATTCCTGTGACTTTGTTTGTGAAATATATCTTTATTAGTATTTCTTTAATATAATAACATAATTTCATGGTTAATATGTATAAATTAAGATAAAATTAAGAACAAAACATTTTATTGTTCACTAAAGAAGGGTTCGGTGAATGTGCATATGAAACTGGTGGGTTTCGGTACCTCCAACATGGTTAAGAACCACTGGTTTTGATAGATTTTAATGAAATTCTTTTCAGGAATTGTCCAAAAAAACACACTTTACTTCCTGCTTACGGCATACCACGCTCCCATCTTTGCACCCTGCACTGTGCAAAGGAATTTGGAAGATGTAGTTTATTTTCAGACCCAGTCTTATTTCAAGGTGGATTGACACCTCAGTGGACAAACGATGAGCTTCCTTCCCTGTCCACAGCCTACAATAGCTGTTGAGTCTGTGTTAAAGGGAAGGACAGAATATTCCTGGTAGATTTATGGCTCAGAGAGAAATCACATAAACATAGGTTTTCGGGGTGTTGAAG
Organism: Nerophis lumbriciformis; assembly: GCF_033978685.3. Taxonomy (NCBI): domain Eukaryota; kingdom Metazoa; phylum Chordata; class Actinopteri; order Syngnathiformes; family Syngnathidae; genus Nerophis; species Nerophis lumbriciformis. The sequence goes on along the minus strand of NC_084578.2, from coordinate 23,415,172 downwards.
TGATAAAATATGTTAAAATAAATACTGTATATTTGACTGAAATATAAATATTAGTGGGTAAAATAAAACTGATTATGATAACCAGTATCTATTACTGATTTAGCATTGTGTGGGGTCAGTATTTTGTATTGTATTTAGTGTTTGTATTATGTATTGTATTTCCTAGAGCAGTATGACTTATATCAGGGGTGGGCAATTAATTTTTACCGGGGGCCGCATAAGCAACCCGAGCACTGCTGGAGGGCCACACCGACAATATTTCAATTAAATTTTGCTCAATATTATTTTTCATATGCCGTAAGATAAATAATAATAATAATAATAATAATAATAATTTCATTTAATCCAACTTAACTTTATACAAAAGCAGATTGCTTTTGATGGTTTTATTTTGAACAGTCTTACACAACACTTCCTAATGTGTAGTACAATGCTAAAATATCCATTTCTGCACAGGGTTAATTTCTGTCACTTTATCCTGCATTATCCAACATTTTTCCCCGACAGATTTAGACAACCATCTGTTGTTAAAAATCGTTTTTAATCATATTTATTTTATATTGTATTTTATATTGGTTTTATATGTAATTATTTTTTGTTTTTATTCAGTCATTGGTGGAGCGAAGGATAATATTTGAATATTGTTTTTAATATTGTTGTGCAGCACTTTGGAAACATTTTGTTGTTTAAATGTGCTATACAAATAAAGTGGATTGGATTGGATTGTCACACCTGCCAGTCCTAACATGTCCAAACACGCATTTACCTATGTGAACACACCTGTTGTTGTCTCTTTGATTGACTGCATAGCTGCCAGCTCCTTCGTGATTTGAAAGTCTGTAGTTAGCCCACGTAAGAAGATGAGCAGCTGGGCGGTGTTACGTACATCGCAGCTCTCATCCAAAGCCAGCGAAAAACCGTCAAAGTCTCCGGGGGCATTTCAGCGCAACAGAGTCCAATAAGCACTCCTTAATAAACTCTCCATCAGAAAACTCCTTACTTTTTTTGGCGATTTTGTGAGAAATGACGAAACTTGTCCTGACAGCTGCATCTCGGGTGTGTAATTTGGCAAAAAGTCTTGTTGGGTTTGGAGTTTTACCATCAACGCATCAGCCTCCCTTGCGCGCTCTTCGTCAGACAGATTCCGGTATTTTTCCTCATGCTTCGTCGTGTAGTGGTGATTCAAATTATATTCTTTAAACACAGCAACCTGTGTACCACAAATTAAGCACACGGCTTTACCTTTAATTTCTATAGAAATACTTGGCAGTCCATGTCTTGTTGAAAACAGGCCATTCGTCATCAACTTTTCTCTTTTTAGCGTCTCATCACTCGTCGCTGTGCACCTTCACTCACAGGTTACACCCGGACATACGCCCATAAATAACACTTTTCAAAATAAAAGCAGCACAGTTGTATTGCACGCACGACATAGATGTTTTTTAAACTTTATTTTGTAATTTGTGATTGCCGCTGTTTACATTCACTCAAAATACACACGCGCATACGTCCACACGGAAGTAATACAAATAACGCTTTTCAAAACAAAAGCAGCACCGTTGTATTGCACACTCGACATAGATACTTTTTAAAATGTATTTTGTAATTTATGATTGGCCTCACGCGGGCCAGACAGGGATGCACAAAGGGCCGCATGTGGCCCGCGGGCCACAGAATGCCCAGGTCTGACTTATATTGTGTTGGCTGTTTTCATGTGATTTGATTGTTATTCAGAGTCACGACACAGCTGCATGACCATTTCAACAAGGACGGAATAAACAACCTCTGGATTTATGGAAGTTGGCTTCCAAACATAACTTCTCTCCACACAAATATATTGTTTGGAATAATCAATATATATCACATAAAAACAAAACATTGTTCCACAAACAGTGTGTTGGAAACAATATCCTTTTTTTTTGCTCAAAAAGGTTCATTATGTCTTCTTGTTATATACTTTTCAAATTTTATTTTCTAGTCAGACAATATTATCAGTATACTAGAGGGAATTTTTACCTGACATGTTTCAACTGTCATCTGCAGTCTTCTTCAGAAGGGACACCTAACCACTGTGACGTGTTGCCTATCAGCTGTTCTTATAGGCCCGGCCTACAAGACAGACTACGCCCCGCCACTTGATGATCAATGGGAGAGGTAGCTAATAGGCAACACGTCACAGTGGTCAGGTGACCCTTCTGCAGATGACAGGCAAAACATGTCAGGTAAAAATTCCATCTAATATATCGAAAATATTGTTTGACTACAAGAACATTTGAAAAGAAAAAACATATCCCTTTTAAAAAAAAATTAGACAAAAATGGACTTTCATTTAAACATAATATATTTGTTGAAAAGTATATTATTGTCAGGTTTAAGCACCGAACTATCTATTAGACAGAACAAGAAGCAAGGAATCAGGCAGAGACAGAGTTCAATTTTTCTCATGAGAACGCGTGGAGCTACACACTCAGTTACAGTCTCACTCCACGCTCTGAGGCACAGCCCACGCGCCCCCCCATTTTATTCAGGAGTTCCCTAGTTAAATCGCTGAGGCTGCTTCTAAAGGGAGGGGTCACATATTATGCAAGCAGCTCAGTAGACACAATACGTGATTATTCAGAATGGAAATGTGCTGAGCCTTGTGATTTCGCCCTGTCTCTGCTTTGTCTGCCCGGTGTTGCCTTATCTTCGTTGAGGTACTTGAGGTCTGTCCTTGGCTGTTAGCAGGCTGAAAAACAGAAACATCTGCGGCGAGGCAACTCCTAACTTGCAGTGGAAGATAACAAGTTGTGTGCCTTTGCACGAAAAGAAAAGTACAGCTTGAGCACAATACATAATAACTATAGCAACGGCCTTTAAACATTGTGTGATAACTTATATATAATTATTCTAACATTTAATGACATGAATCCTATTGATTATAAAATATTAAAAAATGGCATTTCAGTCCAGCTTCTTCAGCTCTTAAAGTCTACTCTACGGGATGAACAGATGGAGTAAGTTTCTCCAAGCTTAAATATTGGTGGAATAAACTTATTGGTTAATAAATGTAATGATAAACACATAAGGAACACAATTCTAATAGAACTTGTCCACCAAAAGGTGTTACCTCTTGGAGAAACTCCTTCCCTTCTATTCATTTTGAAAAAAATTGGACTAAGCTTAACAGATTTCTTATCCCAAATAAAGTTAAAATAATGACACAAATTTTACACTTGTAAATCTCTTTCTGTCTATATTCATCCAGGCTGTTTCTTCAGAATGCTCTTTTTGTCACATTGAAAAGGAATCAATTAACCATTTATTGTTTGAATGTCCCATCTCCCAATTATTCTGGACTGAACTTTCTGTTGTATTGTTTATTACTTACTGTTTGATTTCAAATAAATGGTTCTGTTCTTACAAGGTAAATGTCATAAAAACTTGAGTATGCTGTCAAGGAGTATTCCATATTCATAAATCCAGAGTAATGTCATGCAAACCAACTCATTTTCCTTTTTGTTTTATACTTTTAAGTACTATTCCTCACACATGTTTGTTTATTCTTTTTTTGTTAGCATTGTTTGAATATATTGTGAAATGTTTGAAAATTATGACACAAATAATTTGTAAACACTTATTTTGAAAATGTTTAATGAAATGTATTCTCAGATTGTTAAAATAGCTACTTTATTAGTATTGAAATAACTTTGAGGAAAAACATGCTCTTCCCTGTGTGAAGTCTTCCTGTTTCCATCACATGACAGGAAGGCCTTCCTGTTTAACTATATACTCAATATATGGGGCAGTTGGTGAAGCGACTGTGCCGATGCCCTCTTCCGCCATTCTCGTTACTGCCGTTGTGTCCTTGGGCAAGATACTTTGTCCACCTTGTCCCAGTGCCACCCACACTGGTTTAAATGTACCTTCAATATGTAGATAATATGTATCACTATGTAAAGCGCTTTGAGTCTCCAGCGTTATATAAATAAAATTCACTTTACAATATTCACCACTAAACTGTTATAGTTTAACTTTCTATATCAGAGCATTTCAACTGTGTGCATTTTACTAAAATTGGTAAAACCTTTTAGTAGTTTATGCAAAATGTTGTAAAGCCAGTAGTGTGTGAGAGAATTTCAGGTTTGTGTGTGTGTGTGTGTGTGTGTGTGTGTGTGTGTGTGTGTGTGTGTGTGTGTGTGTGTGTGTGTGTGTGCGTGCGTGCGTGCGTGCGTGCGTGCGTGCGTGCGTGCGTGCGTGCGTGCGTGCGTGCGTGCGTGCGTGCGTGCGTGCGTGCGTGTGTAGGCTTTCAGTAGTGTGTGTGAGAGGATTTCAGTAGTGTCTATGAAAGTGTTTCAGTAATGCTTGAGAGAAAACAAATCAGTAGTGTATGAGAGTGGTTCACTAGTGTGTGTGGGAGAAAGAAATTGTCAGTAGTTTATGTAAGAGGTCATTCTGAATAATGTTCCTAATGGCCCCTCATACATGTTAGGCAATGTACTCAGAAACAGCGTGAAGATGGACGCATTTTGGCTTAAAAAACAATGATAAAGTTTAAGCTATAAACACTGACACGCAATAGGAGAATACAATAGCTAACCGCTAACGGCAATCTAACGCTCCTGAAAGTAAACAAAAGGGTGAGTCTACATACAAAGACATTGACTGTCACGATACCAACTACAACAGCTGTAGAGTCCTGGGCGGTTAATGTTAAGCTTAGCATTAGCCACGTGGCCGGGAAAACTGACAAAGCAGGAACTAATATTTCGATTGAAGATAGAAATTTGATAAGGAGCTGGACTGAGTTGGTAAAATGCAAATGACTGAAACACTGTTCATGGAACGTGTTCTTACTTGTCATGAGAAGGGAATAACAGTTACCTTTTGTCTTGGAATCTCGGTTGCATGTTTGCTCAATAGTCTGGTCACAGGCAACCGAGGCAAATCCATGGGCACTTTGACGTTTGACAGTCCACTGGTCTTTAACGCTGAGGTTGTTGTGGCATAAAGTCAAGTCATGTCAAGTCAACTTTATTTATATAGCACGTTTACGGCAACTTTTAAATTGAACCAAAGTGCTTTACAGGTTAAAAAAGCATAGAGCAAAAAACAAACAAAGAACATAAACAATGAATGAGCTGAACAAGATAGTGCAAAAGCAATACGGTAAAAGGGGTCGAATAAAAAGTAAAAATTTGCTAAATAAAAATAATAATAATAATAATAAAAGTGCGACAAATTGAAAAATAAAACTAAAGCGAAGGGGTGGGGGGGACTAGAAATGGTGGCCTATTGGGCGGACTCATCTCAGGTCAAAAGCCAGCGAGAAGAGGTATGTCTTAAGAAGGGTTTTGAAGACCCCCAGGCTCTGGGCTGACCTAATGTGGAGGGGAAGGCTGTTCCAGAGCTTAGGGACGGCAACGGAAAAGGCTCTGTCCCCTCTGGTCTTTAGCCTGGCTCTGGGGACCGCCAACAGCAGTTGGTCAGCTGACCTTAGGGCTCTAGACGAGGTATGATGATGCAGAAGCTCGGTCAGGTATTGTGGGGCCAGACCATTTAGGGATTTAAAAACAATTAAAAGTAATTTAAAATCAATGCGGTGACGGACAGGGAGCCAGTGGAGTGAGGCCAGGACTGGGGTGATGTGCTCGCGTTTTTGGTGCTGGTGAGGAGACAGGCAGCCGCGTTTTGCACAAGCTGAAAACGGCGGAGTGATGCCTGATCAATGCCAGCGTACAGTGAGTTGTTGTTGTCTAGCCGGTGTGTGATGAAGGCGTGGATAGCAGTCTCCAGGTCGCTCTGGGAGAGATAGGCCTTGGTCTTTGCTAGGGTTCTGAGATGGTAAAAGCTGGTACTAACCACTGAGCTGACCTGTTTGGTGAATTTGAAGGCACTATCAAAGATCACTCCGAGATTTCTCACGGAGGACCGGATGTTTTCACCCAGAGGACCTAGAGCACTGACAAACAAGACTGGAGATGTTTCGCCGAAGATGATGATCTCGGTCTTGCTCTCATTAAGGTTGAGGAAGTTAGCACTCATCCATGCTTTAATGTCAGTCAGACAATCAAGCAGTGGCTGAAGTGTGACCTGTCCAGTGGCCTTAAGAGGTAAGTAGATCTGAACATCATCGGTATAACAATGGAATGAGACATTGTGTTTGACCAGGATTTCACCTAAAGGTAGTATGTACAGTAGGAAGAGTATGGGACCTAGGATTGACCCTTGAGGAACACCACAGGTAAGGGGGGCCACCGAGGAGAGAAAGTCTCCTAGCTGCACAGAGAAACTCCGATCAGTTAGGTAGGACTGAAACCAGCTTCGGGCTACACCTGAGATGCCCACGCACTGCTTCAGTCGTGACAGTAGGATCCTGTGATTCACCATGTCGAAGGCAGCTGTGAGGTCCAGGAGCATCAGGATCACAGGACTACCAGAGTCAGCGGCCAGAAGCAGATTGTTTTGCACTCTCAGGAGTGCCGTTTCAGTGCTGTGAGATGTTTTGAAACCAGAATTTCTCGTGGATGTTATTTATAGCTAGAAAAGATTGTAACTGGACATACACTACTCTCTCAAGGATTTTGGACAGAAAGGGTAACTGAGAGATGGGCCTAAAGTTAGAAAGAACAGAGGGGTCAAGATTTTTCTTTTTAATTAAAGGCTGCACCACAGCATGCTTAAAAGCAGCCGGGACATATCCGGAGGAGAGGCAGGTGTTAATCAACCATAAAATAGTTGGGCCAACTGAATCAAGGACTTCTTTGAGAAGGCGAGAGGGAAGGCTATCTGATGGGCAATATGTGGGCCGCAGCTGTTTGACTGCGTCCGAGAGGGAGGAGAGGGAGATAGGCTCAAACCGCTCGAAAACAGCAAGCTGGGGAAGCGGGGTAGGGGAAGGGAGAGGAGGAGCAGAGGTGTCAGATGGTCTGAGTGCAGAGATTTTGTCAATGAAGAAGTTTAAAAAAACGTTAACAGCGTACAGTGACACATTGCGGGGGTTGATGAGAGAATTTAAAACTTTGAAAAGAACTTGGGGTTTATGACCGTTACTGGAGATCAAGGTAGAAATATACTTTGTTTTCGATGCTTTTACGGCTTGTTGGTCTTCAGACAGGGAGTCCCGCAGGATTTGGAGGGAGACATGAAGCCTATCCTTCACCCACTTTCGCTCCGCGCGACTGAGAGCGCGCGTAGAGTTATTTAGCCATGGTGCTAGAAGAGCTTTGCTACGTTTGGATCTGAGGGGCGCAACAGAGTCTAAAATATCAGTACAAGCCGAGGTAAACATAGAAAAAATCTCGTCAGCAGTAAAATCACAGTTTACACCCAGTGCACAGATTGAATATCAATTGAAGGCAACTGAGAACATAGCAGCAGTTGAAGGGTTGATCATGCGTGAGCGGCGCTCGAGGACATGGGAATTATTACCAGAGCACGGGATTACCGTTGTAAACAAAATTGGTGAATGGTCGGAGAGAGACATAGCACATATTTCATTTACAGACACAGATAAACCATAGGATGCCACGAGATCTAAAGTGTGTCCCTTTTCGTGTGTCGGGCCAATGACAGATTGATTCAGGTCAAATGAATCAAGGAGATTCAGAAAATCTCGGGCCAGAGGTTTTAATTGGCAGCAAACATGAACATTGAAATCGCCGCAGATTACAATTTGGTCGTAATTTCGCCAAAATCCCCGATAGAAAATCAGCAAAGTGATGTAAAAAGTATTTGTTGAATTTAGGTGGACGGTACACCACTGCGCACAGAACAGGGGGAGACAGAATTAATTCAAAGAGTTGCAGTTCAAAACTAGCATAGGTAACTTGTGGAATCTGCCGACAAGTGAACGAAGATTTGTAAACAGAGGCTAAACCTCCTCCGCACCTGCCTGCAGTCCTGGGAGAGTTGAGGAAATCACAATCCGGTGGAAGCAATTCAGAGAACGCCACATTATCTCATACTTGCCAACCCTCCCGGATTTTCCGGGAGAATCCCGAAATTCAGCGCCTCTCCCGAAAACCTCCCGGGACACATTTTCTCCCGAAAATCTCCCGAAATATAACCCACAATATAACCAGCATACCTGCCCAATCACGTTATAACTGTAGAATGATGGAGGGCGAGTTCTTGGTTTCTTATGTGGGTTTATTGTTAGGCAGTTTCATTAACGTCCTCCCAGCGCGGCAACAACACACAACAACAGCAGTCACGTTTTTGTATACCGTAAAGCAGTTCGTCTGCCGTAAACAGCAATGTTGTGACACTCTTAAACAGGACAATACTGCCATCTAGTGTTATGTGTGTGTATATGTGTAAATAAATGAACACTGAAATTCAAGTATTTATTTTATATATATATATATATATATATATATATATATATATATATATATATATATATATATATATATATATATATATATATATATAAGTTCCGGTGGCATCATGACCAGATCCTTGCTCAGCTGGCAGAGAGTGTTGAGCAGGCCAGGAAGAAGACAAGGCACCTCTCTAATGGGCCTCGCTTCATCCACTTCCTCAGGACAGGTGAAAGCGCAGCAGCAGGAGGGAGGAACAAAGGAGTCCTGGCCACGGCAAACGACTGGGAGATGCGGGCCGACCTGAAGAAGCAGCTCAAATTCCCAGAGGAGATAGCCCACACTACCCTGAGACCTGATATTGTTCTGTGGTCTAGAGGAACCAAACAGGTGGTGCTTATCGAGCTGACAGTACCTTGGGAAGAGAGGATGGAGGAGGCGTACGAACACAAGCTCAGGAAGTACCAAACCCTCATCGTCGAGAGCCAGCAAAATGGATGGAAGGCCTGGAACCTACCGGTGGAGGTCGGCTGTAGAGGTTTTGCGGGGCGGTCGCTCTGGAGAGCCCTCGGACTGCTAGGGATCGAGGGGCTGGCTAGGAAGCGGCTGGTAGCCAACACCACTAAAAGGGCAGAGGAAGCATCACGCTGGATTTGGATACAAAGAAAGGTGCGGTGGCAGAGCCGACCTACTGAAGGACTAGGGACATAGAGTTGGGTGGCATTCGGCAGGGGTAGATCCAGGACGCTGGATCTGCCGTCGAGCCCCTCCGAAGCGTCATGGGCTTAATTCGTTGATGACAGGGGGCGCCCATTTGAGAACCTGCTGATGCCAACCAACTCATGTCCAGTTGAGGTATGCGGTCAAGCTTAGTCTTGGCTCAGGGAGAAGGATGTCCCTGCCATGCAGAGTCCCGCTGGTGCCTTGATGGAAGGAGAGATGAAGAGAGCGAGGCCACAGGCTCACAGATGGTGCAGGGGCGAGTACCTGTAAAGGTGAGCCAGTTGCGATACCCTTATCGTATTTTGCATATATATATATATATATATATATGTATACATAATAAAATTAATATATATCCATCCATCCATTTTCTACCGCTTATTCCCTTTGGGGTCGCGGGGGGCGCTGGAGCCTATCTCAGCTACAATCGGACGGAAGGCGGGGTACACCCTGGACAAGTCGCCACCTCATCGCAGGGCCAACACAGATATATATACGTATATATATATATACATATATATATACATATAATAAAATAAATATATATATATATACGTATATATATATATATATATATATATATATATATATATATATATATAGCTAGAATTCACTGAACGTCAAGTATTTGTATATATATATATATATATATATATATATATATATATATATATATATATATATAGCTAGAATTCACTGAACGTCAAGTATTTGTATATATATATATATATATATATATACTTGGTGAATTCTAGCTGTAAATATACTCCTCCCATTTTAGCCACACCCCCGACCACGCCCCCTTCTACCCCGACCACGCCCACCCCCTCCCCCCACCTCCTGAAATCGGAGGTCTCAAGGTTGGCAAGTATGCATTATCTCTCCAACAGTCAACCAGGTCTCAGTGAGGAACATAAAATCCAACTCACGGGTGGTAATGAAGTCGTTGTGCCAGAACGTTTTGTCCGCCAAGGACCGGCCATTTATCAGGGCCATCCGAAGATTAAACTCCTCGCTAGCAGGTAATACAGCACGCTTCAACATGCGTAGGGCGGAACGGTCCAAACCACGCCCACACCCACGGGCCGGAGAGCGCCGTGAGACCAGGCCAGGAGGAGCGAGGCCCGGAGATGCCGCCGGGTTAACCGGGAGGAGAAGCAGCGGAGAAGGGCTGGAGGTAGCAGCGGCCGCCGGCGCCGGGAGGTCGCCCAGGGTAGGGGCGACAGGTCCGGCAGTGTCCACCAGGAAGGAGGCGATGATCGAACGTGCGAGAGGATGACAGCAGGATCTTGAGTTTCACCAAAATACCTCCCCTCTTCCCCCGCCTCTTGGAGCGCTTTTTTCGTGAAGGAGCCGCCGGTGTACGACGCAGGTAAGCGGGGATACCTGACAGCACGAGAGGGGGGTTTGTCCAATTTTCCGGGTCGAATCTGGGTACCCATGTCTCGCTAAAGTTTTGAGCTCTGATATTAAACAGTGCTTGGCGATCATAGCACAGTAGAGCAGAGACATCCCAGTAAGCGCATAAAAATTAGGCTACAGCAAACAAAAAACAGAGACTTCGAGACAGACGTCTCGCCGAACAAGCTGGCGCCATCTTGTCTCTTACACACACACAAGAAGGATGTGTTACAGCAAATTGACCATTTCCAGCCAGTATGCAGGTAGATACCTCGCATAGTTCACACGATCATAGGCAAAAAACATCGGCATCATCAATCAAACTGTTGACAGGTGGAGTTGCCAGTCAGATTCTCTTGTTGCTCTTACAAACAGGAGTGCTTGAACCATATCGATGTATGAACTCCAGAATGCAAATGTTTGGTTGACTGCACTTCTCCTTTCCACATATTCTGCATACTTACAACAGATTTTTTCAAATTTGTCATTCGCACCCAAAACTTTGATTGTTCCCTCTGGGAATGCACATTTTATCTCCTCAATAACATCCAAACACTCATATCTCTCCGCTGGTGGCAAAGAATCCAGGAAAGTGTTTACTCTGGCGCGTTGCAGACACTCGTACATAAGCTTGTGCGGCCTTATGCTGCGGTTATACTGATGACTACTGATCACCCCATTGATGGATCCTGGGGCAACCACTTCAGACTCAGTCCTGTATCTTCAAACCTTTTTCCTAGAATACCGAGGTAGGACATGCATGTGTGAAACTCGCCTAGTCTCATCACTAGACGCTTTGTCATCTCTTCGTCTTCCAACGGATTTGTTGAGCTTTGGTCAAACACTAACACGATATAGTCCAGTTCAAGCCGATCAGCAATTTGGACACTTCGCTTCAGAATTGTGTTTACCGTTGACATCTCTGTCGGTGAAGCCTCAATGACTGGAAGATAATGCAGTGCTGACTTTTGCAGAGTAGTATCACCTTAAAGCAGGACTGTGCATCGTTCAGCATCTATGTATTTTACAAAAACATATGTCAGTTCAGTTTAGGATGCAGACAAGGTGTTCAATCTGTATGTTTCCAGCTGCAGTGGAATACTATGATGATATGGCCCTTGTCTTTTAGACTGTTGGTAGTGTTCTACAGGAGAGCTAGGGGGTGCTTTGAATGAGGACACGCCCTTCTGTAGTAGTTGTCTGTTTGTTCTTGATGCAGGTTCAGCGACAGACCGTTGCAACATAATGCCATTTGTATGGTGAGTAGTTCCACGACCTGACAGTGTCTCCTCTCCAAAGTCAATATTGTCCCGCACCAGTATTGTAGGAATCTTCTTCGAGAATCCAACCGGGATTTTGTCTCTGCCCTCTAGTAGTTGTAGTTGGGCAAGGCTGGTGTCTAGACTGACAACTGTGTCCCATGAAGCACAATGTCCTAGTCCACTCAGCAGTGACACAACTTGTGAGGAACCGGTTAAATGCCGAATACTTAGACCAAGACATACTGATTTGGGTGTGTGCCTCCGACCTTTAGATGCAAGATACATAATGTCTTGACAAACAGATATCACTTTTAGGTTCACATCTTCTGGAATATCAACATAACAGGCTAATGTTGGTTCCTCTGTTGCGCCTACAATCCAAGCAATAACATTGTACAGTTCAAGTGGCACAACAGATTTTGCATCGGACACATTTAAATCATCTGATGTGGGTGGCCAGGGGCACGTCATACCGGGAGAGTCACATAGTAGCTGCTTCAATATCAGCTCTGCACTATAAAGTGTCCTCGTGTTCTCAGTAGTTTGCGGACCGACTGTTGTTCTTGCCATGTGTTCAGTGTCACTTTCACCTTGGCTTACTTCAGTTGACTCAGTTGTGTCTGTACCTGATGGATGAGGTAGCCTGTCTATCAGCTTGTCTGCAGACAATGTCTCAACAAAAAACAGTTTGCAGATGTTGCGCTTGCCGGGTGAGTGAAACACCAGTTGGGGAAAGTCCAGAGTCAGCCTTCTCTTTAATTTATCCTGCCTGCAACATAAGAACACGGAAAGAGGAGCACAAGGGTGTAAATAAAGATATATTCATACTGAAAAGTATTAGTAGTTTAAATATACTTTTAAAGCCTTTTTTAAATTATTTATTATTCTTTTGATATTTTCCAGCATAAAAGTGTTTTACATCGCTGCCAAAAAAAGCTTCTGTTGTTACATGTAGTTTGAAGCATCACAATATTCATGTTTTTGCACCGTATTTAAAAACATTCATCATAGCTGGTTCATTCTCAGCACCTCCTGATTAACAATTATCCTTTGGCGGATGATCCTCTCGCAGAATATGTTGTAGCTGGCATCAAAGGTTGGTTCACTTCTGAAAAGAAACACACACACACACACACATACACACACATTTAATATGTGCCAAAAGGTATGCAGTCAAGATTGTAGCTACATACAAACAGCCTTTACAAGTGCATCTAAAACAAATGTAATATGGAAAAGTCCATTAAAAAAGTGAAACTTTTATTTATTCTATATTCATTTCATAATTATTGACACTGTATCTGTCATGCATCTATAATATGAATTGTAATTTATAATGTGTATATAATTGATAATGCGATTTAATAACTCACACTTCTTTGTCTGCGGTTCCAGTAATTGTTACATCAGACTTTGTCATGAACCTGTGTATTGTCTGTAACAGGACTTTTGGTGCTGCACCTCCATGGCCACACAGTCTCTGTCTTCAATATGCAAGAGAATGCTACTGTCTTGCTTTATCCTGGCAGCGTTCATCAACTGTCATCAGTGTGTGTATGTGCTACGTGTGTGTGTGTGTGTGTGTGTGTGTGTGTGTGTGTGTGTGTGTGTGTGTGTGTGTGTTTACCTGCTGAAAGCGTTTCTGCCTCTTAAAGACGGTCCTTCTGCCGTTTGCCTCCCACAGTAACTCTCTTGTCCGTTTTCTTGCAAATTATACTGTGGGGAGGCGGGGCCAGCGGACCGACAGCGAGGCGTGCCCCGCCGGGGCCGACTCCGAGATGGCGCCGAGGAGGCGTGGCTGGAAATCCGACAGCGAGGTAGGGCCCACCGGAGCCCGCTCCAAGAAGGCGGCGAGGAGGCGTGGACGGCGTGCGAGCAGCAAGGCGGGGTGCGCCGGGTTCGACCCCACAATCAAGATCAGGTGCGGGCACAATGGAGTAATCCCCTCTCAGTGTTTAAAAGGATGGCAGCCGAGAACGACGGGGCAGAAGGAGGTAGAGAGCCAGTGGTGCATGAGGAGCATGCGTGACACAGAGCGAGAGACAGACGAGGACGTGGAAGGCTGAAAGCAGACGTCGGAGCGAGCAGCAGAGGGAGGCGCAGCTGAAAAGCGATCCGACCTAAGCTCAGCTTTATTGCAAAATAAAGAAGTCAACCCTGCTTGCGACAATGTCCTTCCTTGATGGTCCTGAGAACCCAAAAGACGGCATGAGTCGTTCACATTTGGCGCTCAATCGGGAAGGACCATCTCCTGTGGGTTCGAGGAGTCCCGCCAACAGTTGCGGCTCCTGCAGGTGCTGGCAGACCAGGCGTGGCCCCCCACAGAAGGAGAAGTGGAAGAAGAAGAAGAAAAAGAAGTGGAAGAAGAAGAAGAAGTGGAAGAAGAAAAGTGGAACAAAGAGATAAATGAAGAAGTAAATGAAGTAAATACAGAAGAAGAAGTAAATGCAGAAGAACAAGGAAAAGATGCTGAAGAAGAAAAAGATACAGAAGAAGAAGAAGAAAAATATATAGAAGAAGAAGAAAAGGATACAGAAGAAGAAGGAAAAGATACAGAAGAAGAAGAAGGAAAAGATACAGAAGAATAAGAAGAAAAGGACACAGAGGAGGAGAAGACCGGGGCCACAGGGGGACCTGGCCGTCCCCACTTCCTGCTCCCTCGAAATGGGGGGTGGGGGGGAGTAGGCTCAGCTGGTCGGAAGCCCAGCTTGCGTCCGGCGATGGAGGACTGTGGGGAGGCGGGGCCGGCGGACCGACAGCGAGGCGTGCCCCGCCGGGGCCGACTCCGAGATGGCGGCGAGAAAGCGTGGCCGGAAGTCCGACAGCGAGGCAGAGCCCACCGGAGCCCGCTCCAAGATGGCGGCGTGGACGGCGTGCGAGCAGCGAGGCGGGGCACGATCACTCGCAAACAAGATCACTTGGGCACAATGGAGTAATACCCTCTCAGTGTTTAAAAAGATGGCAGCCGAGAGCGCCGGGACAGAAGGAGGTGGAGAGCCAGTGGTGCATGAGGAGCACGCGCGACACAGAGCGAGAGACAGACGACGACGCGGATGGCTGAAAGCAGACGGCGGAGCGAGCAGCAGAGGGAAGCGCAGCTGAAAAGCGATCCGACCTAAGCTCAGCTTTATTGCAAAATAAAGAAGTCAACCCTGCTCGCGACAATGTCCTTCCTTGATGGTCCTGAGAACCCGCAAGACGGCATGAGTCGTTCACATATACAAATGGCAGAGAGCACAGGGCTAGCAGAACCGATAGGCAGGCCTGTCTTCGATCTTAGTTTTTTCTTTGGAATGTCACTTGTCGAGCCTGAAGCGTTGTCCGATGCCACAGACTCATCTTGACCCATATCCAGCCGTTTGGCCAGTTTTTCGGCAGAATCCAAACACTTCTTATCAATGAACCGCCGTTAACAAGTCGGGTGAAACCCAGCATCATCAGGAATATCTTTAAATTCAACATCGATACAGGATTTGAATGTCTCGGCGACTTTATGAGACTCGCCATCACAGCAAAGCCACCGTTTTAAAGAATTCCTGTAAGTATCCCACCTTTTGATAGTGAAATCATTCACCTCTTCATTACTTACAGACGTAACATGCATGTAGCATATTTTGTTGTTCTTTTTTCTAACTTTTTTAAGGTGTTTCAGCTGTTTTAGAGTATTTTCCTCTTCATCGCTAGACGTTGTTGACATCACCATCTTGGATCTTTCGCGGCTACCTGATTGGTTGAATGTGAAGCACGTGACAAAAACTTCACCTCTTGGGATGAAAATATTGTTACGCCAAGCAAGAAATAGTCCCGACTTTAAACACTAATTAAAAAAATACTCCTGAAGTATAGTGGAGAACTTTTTTTTTCTCATTGAAAACCCAAATATCTTTTTTAAGAACCAAAAATTATTTAGTGCCCAGACATGGGAACGAGATGAAACGAAAGACGGGTTCACCTTACGGCCTATTAAGGCACATGCACACATTGTCTGCCACTGGATAAAATAAAAAAAACATCACTCACTTCACTTCTTGTTCTCTCGTTAAATAAGGTGCAAAACTAAATAACGTTGCACATGAATGTCTGTTGACAGCAAAGGAAAGATGATCAAAGTAGGGCTGCACGATTTTGAAAAAACAAATTAATTGCAATTAGTCAAGATATTGCCATGATCTGTGTTTTGAATGTGTGCATGTATGTTTGTTTTTATTCGTTTTCCTTTACCTTAACAAAGGTTGTCAAAATGAGCTCTGTTTGATGTTGAAAAATAAAATAAAAAGAATGCTGGTAAAAAAACAAAAAAAAGTGTGTTTATGTCTATTTTGTGTTGAGCCGTTCAAAAAAGCATAAAGTTTAATAAACACGTCATTAGGAAAAATAACATTTCCAGTCATAGCTTTAAAAACTTGATATTATCTCTCTATGGTACACTTATCAGTGTTGGCGCTAGGAATTTTCAAAATGGGGTCCCAGGGACCCCATCAAGTCATAAAAATGGGGTCCCACAGTAAATTTTTGGGGTCCCACTTTTTTGTAAGCGTTTTGAAAACAAATGATAAATGTATGCATTATCCTGTTATATCTCACATTCTATATTGTGTTTTAGAAAAAGGTTGTGATATCCATCCATCCATCCATCTTCTTCCGCTTATCCGAGGTCGGGTCGCGGGGGCAGCAGCCTAAGCAGGGAAGCCCAGACTTCCCTCTCCCCAGCCACTTCGTCCAGCTCTTCCTGTGGGACCCCGAGGCGTTCCCAGGCCAGCCGAGAGACATAGTCTTCCCAACGTGTCCTGGGCCTCCTACCGGTCGGACGTGCCCTAAACACCTCCCTAGGGAGGCGTTCGGGTGGCATCCTAACCAGATGCCCGAACCACCTCATCTGGCTCCTCTCGATGTGGAGGAGCAGCGGCTTTACTTTGAGCTCCTCCCGGATGGCAGAGCTTCTCACCCTATCTCTAAGGGAGAGCCCCGCCACCCGGCGGAGGAAACTCATTTCGGCCGCTTGTACCCGTGATCTTGTCCTTTCGGTCATAACCCAAAGCTCATGACCATAGGTGAGGATGGGAACGTAGATCGACCGGTAAATTGAGAGCTTTGCCTTCCGGCTCAGCTCCTTCTTCACCACAACGGATCGATACAGCGTCCGCATTACTGAAGAAGCCGCACCCATCCGCCTGTCGATCTCACGATCCACTCTTCCCTCACTCGTGAACAAGACTCCGAGGTACTTGAACTCCTCCACTTGGGGCAAGATCTCCTCCCCAACCCGGAGATGGCACTCCACCCTTTTCCGGGCGAGAAACATGGACTCGGACTTGGAGGTGCTGATTCTCATCCCAGTTGCTTCACACTCAGCTGCGAACCAATCCAGTGAGAGCTGAAGATCCTGGCCAGATGAAGCCATCAGGACCACATCATCTGCAAAAAGCAGAGACCTAACCCTGCAGCCACCAAACCAGATCCCCTCAACGCCTTGACTGCGCCTAGAAATTCTGTCCATAAAAGTTATGAACAGAATTGGTGACAAAGGGCAGCCTTGGCGCAGTCCAACCCTCACTGGAAACGTGTCCGACTTACTACCGGCGATGCGGACCAGGCTCTGGCACTGATCATACAGGGAGCGGACTGCCACAATCAGACAGTCCGATACCCCGTACTCTCTGAGCACTCCCCACAGGACTTCCCGAGGGACACGGTCGAATGCCTTCTCCAAGTCTACAAAACACATGTAGACTGGTTGGGCAAACTCCCATGCACCCTCAAGGACCCTGCGGAGAGTATAGAGCTGGTCCACAGTTCCACGACCAGGACGAAAACCACACTGTTCCTCCTGAATCCGAGGTTCGACTATCCGGCGTAGCCTCCTCTCCAGTACACCTGAATAGACCTTACCGGGAAGGCTGAGGAGTGTGATCCCACGATAGTTAGAACACACCCTCCGGTTCCCCTTCTTAAAGAGAGGAACCACCACCCCGGTCTGCCAATCCAGTGGCACCGCCCCCGATGTCCACGCGATGCTGCAGAGTCTTGTCAACCAAGACAGCCCCACAGCATCCAGAGCCTTAAGGAACTCCGGGCGGATCTCATCTACCCCCGGGGCCTTGCCACCGAGGAGCTTTTTAACTACCTCAGCAACCTCAGCCCCAGAAATAGGAGAACCCACCACAGATTCCCCAGGCACTGCTTCCTCATAGGAAGACGTGTTGGTGGGATTGAGGAGGTCTTCGAAGTATTCTCTCCACCGATCCACAACATCCGCAGTCGAGGTCAGCAGAACACCATCCTCGCCATACACAGTGTTGATAGTGCACTGCTTCCCCTTCCTGAGGCGGCGGATGGTGGTCCAGAATTGCTTCGAAGCCGTCTGGAAGTCGTTTTCCATGGCCTCACCGAACTCCTCCCATGTCCGAGTTTTTGCCTCTGCGACCGCTGAAGCCGCACACCGCTTGGCCTGTCGGTACTTGTCCGCTGCCTCAGGAGTCCTATGAGCCAAAAGAACCCGATAGGACTCCTTCTTCAGCTTGACGGCATCCCTCACCGCCGGTGTCCACCAACGGGTTCTAGGATTACCGCCACGACAAGCACCAACTACCTTGCGGCCACAGCTCCAATCAGCCGCCTCGACAATAGAGGCGCGGAACATGGTCCATTCGGACTCAATGTCCAGCACCTCCCTCGTGATATGTTCAAAGTTCTTCCGGAGGTGGGAATTGAAACTCTCTCTGACAGGAGACTCTGCCAGACGTTCCCAGCAAACCCTCACAATGCGTTTGGGCCTGCCAGGTCTGTCCGGCATCCTCCCCCACCATCGCAGCCAACTCACCACCAGGTGGTGATCGGTAGAAAGCTCCGCCCCTCTCTTCACCCGAGTGTCCAAAACATGAGGCCGCAAATCCGATGACACAACTACAAAGTCGATCATGGAACTGCGGCCTAGGGTGTCCTGGTGCCAAGTGCACATATGGACACCCTTATGTTTGAACATGGTGTTCGTTATGGACAATCTGTGACGGGCACAAAAGTCCAATAACATAACACCGCTCGGGTTCAGATCCGGGCAGCCATTCTTCCCAATCACGCCTCTCCAGGTTTCACTGTCGCTGCCAACATGAGCATTGAAGTCCCCCAGTAGAACGAGGGAATCACCCGGGAGAGCACTCTCAAGTACTCCCTCGAGTGAATCCAAAAAGGGTGGGTACTCTGAGCTGCGGTTTGGCGCGTAAGCGCAAACCACAGTCAGGACCCGTTCCCCCACCCGAAGGCGGAGGGAAGCTACCCTCTCGTCCACCGGGTTGAACTCCAACGTACAGGCTTTGAGCCGGGGGGCAACAAGAATTGCCACCCCAGCCCGTCGCCTCTCACTGCCGGCAACGCCAGAGTGGAAGAGAGTCCAGCCCCTCTCGAGAGAACTGGTTCCAGAGCCCTTGCTGTGCGTCGAAGTGAGTCCGACTATATCTAGCCGGAACTTCTCCACCTCGCGCACTAGCTCAGGCTCCTTCCCCCCCAGCGAGGTGACGTTCCACGTCCCAAGAGCTAGCTTCTGTAGCCGAGGATCGGACCGCCAAGTGCCCTGCCCTCGGCTGCCGCCCAGCTCACATCGCACCCGACCTCTATGACCCCTGCTATGGGTGGTGAGCCCATTGGAGGGGGGACCCATGTTGCCTCTTCGGGCTGTGCCCGGCCGGGCCCCATGGGGACAGGCCCGGCCACCAGGCGCTCGCCATCGTGCCCCACCTCCGGGCCTGGCTCCAGAGGGGGGCCCCGGTGACCCGCGTCCGGGCAAGGGAAATCTGGGTTCCTTGCTTGTTTTCTTCATAGAGGTCTTCGAGCTGCTCTTTGTCTGATCCCTCACCTAGGACCAGTTTGTCTTGGGAGACCCTACCAGGGGGCATAAAGCCCCCGGACAACATAGCTCCTAGGATCATTGGGACACGCAAACTCCTCTACCACGTTAAGGTGGCAGCTCAGAGAGGAGAAGGTTGTGATATACGTTACTAAATTCATATAAAAAAATCATACAAAAGTAAACAAAATGTTATGCATATGTAAATTTATTCAGTTATAAATATTCATTCACTTTCTTCTTTCCTTCATGGATCTAAACTTTACCGCTGCCGGTAGTTTTTTTCTATATTTTTGTTTAATAAGTTGTAGGTGTATTTATTTCAGTATAAAAGTTTAAACAAAATTTTGCTTGGGTCATGAAATGATGATAATAATGTGCCAGGGCATACATACATTATTTATTTAACGCTTAAATCTCTAGAGTCTACATCAACTTCAGATGTATCCCTCATTTCTAAAAATGTTTGTTTTCTGCCCTTTTTGTCAAAGAAAACTATGTTTTTTATGGCAAACACACAAAATATGCAAAATCTTCCACAAAAATTATTTTTCAAGGTGGAATATTTGATGTGAAGTAATCAGAGCCGTAGATAGGTCAACAATTCATAAAAACATTGATTTTAATTAAATATGTTTTGAGCAATGACTGTTTTAAAGAAAAAAAACAGCTTTGTGTTATTAGTCAACATTGCAACTTTTTCTAAATTACATTTCACCTGTAAGCTTTTTTATTCCACTTTTGTTATGTTTTTGCTTATTTTAATAGTATTTTTAGAATGTGCCGTGGGCTTTTAAAACATTAGCTGCGGGCCGCAAATGGCCTCCAAGCCACACTTTTGACACCCCTGCTTTAAATAATAAAACATTACATCTGATAAGTCTATCTATAAAAAGCAGAGCCTGGTGACGCATGCGCGTTGATCATAATGCACAGTCAGCATCTCTGCTTCAGTAAACAATGACGGTGATGATGTCACTGTCAGCGATGAGAGCGACACTTGCTAGCTTGTCAGCCACTTCCCCAAGAGACTCCTTTTGAACACTCCTCGCACATTAACACTTCAAAAGGCACATATTTGCCCCGTTTGTTGACCTTCAAAGTATGTTTTTTGGGTTGAGGAGTTTAATTGGGTGCTGGTTAGCGTGAAGCTAACAGCTAGCCTGCCTCCATCCTCGAACGATGTTGATGCAGCAGGAGATAAAAGTGAAGTTTCCATGGACTCACAAAGACTAAAATAAGTCATTTACTGGAGATATGGATGTTAGTGGAAGTTAAAAAGGTTGACTTTACACTCACCTTAGTGTTTACCATGAAGTCTTTCTTTTGACAGCCTCTCACGGTAAAGTTGTCCGAGTGCAAACTGAGGCAGTATTTGTCCTTGATAAAACTTTCCGCGAATCAAAATTTAAGAAATTGTATTGGAAAGTTAATTACTTTGAAGAAGACGACCAATAAAAACGCAATATAGGGGGACGGAAATTTAACCCGGTTATCTTCTCCAAGTCACGACACTGACATTGTCTTTGTGACAGCACGCTTGTTCCCGCTGTCAGCGCGCAGGTGCGTCCTCGCTCTCCTGGCCAGAGAAAGAGAGATGTGCCGGTCCTCAAATGACGGCGTGATAAGAGCGCACCGTCACAATAAACAAAACACCGGCGGAAAACGATAATCGATAAAAAACAAAACTGGAGTCCAAAAATCTGCATCCCGGGATGCGCAAACTTCCGTAAATGCGCGTTCTTTCTGATTTCAATGCGTAAAAAGACACAAAAAGTGCGTTAACACCAACACTGCCTATGTTATTAATTTTGCATTAACTATGACCACAATGCGATTAATCACGATTAAATATTTTCATTGTTTGGCACCACGAATACAAACTCATTGAGGACTCATTGTGTTTCGTTCCTCAAGCAGAACTGAGTGCACAGAAGAATGACTCCCTCCAGATTCCATTCAACTAAGGTTAAATATTTTTTCCAACATATGCCATTAAGTTTACTCTGTTTGTGTTGCAGGTGTTGGTGCCAGTCCTTACGTCATGAACTGCAACGTCACTATTGACACCAAAGAATTAAGAATAGGACAAAACATTGCTGTGGCTATTCGGGAGTCAACAGCAGGGGGCCTTCCAGGTGTGCAAGTTCTGGCCCTGCCTCACGAAGGGGCTGTAGAAATTGCCTGCAATGTGGAAAGCGTGCGGGGAAGTCCACCTTGCCAAATGACGACAACAACAAAATGGCCAACGTTCAGTATTGGAGGTGAAGCATACTTTCATGTCCCAGCTTCTCTCATCACTGCCAGGGTTGCAGATCTGGCATGTAGGCATGGCGTTGGCATAAAGGGCACTGCCTTGGTGGGGTTTACTCCCCATGAGTGCAAAGGTTTGGCAGAGTTGGCTCTGTCTCTAGGGATTGCAGACTTTTGGAGACAGCAACATAGGATGTGCATGTGAAAATAATTTCTTGGCACAGGACATGTTTTTTGTTCTGTTAAAACATCAGACCAATTTATTCTGTTGTCATCTTTACTGACAACTGCTCAAATCTGGCAACATTTTAATAGTGTGCATAGAACGAATTATACCTAAGTGTAAAATGTTCATAATGAAATTAAACTGAGGTGTGTTTATAGTTTGAATTGTCTTGTTTTGAGCACAGAGTAGACAATACTTTTTTTTGCGTAAAGTGAAGGTCTATTACACGATCTAATATGGACAAAAGTCGTCATTTCCCAGTGTGTTTTGACACGCATTAAGCTGACTTTATAGTATTGTAACTTATCTGTGTATCAATATAGACATGCCGGATAGTGATATATTAGATGTAAATTTATGTGTACATCATACTTAATGTGCATCAATATAGTGATATATTACATGTATACATTATACTTAATTATTTAAAATTATTAAAAAAATCAATAAAGTGATATACAGTATGTACAACGATGTGTACATTATATGTAAAAACAGCATTCATTAAGGAGGATATTGTTTTAATCATGTGTGCCTGTTTTAAGGCACATGCATGCATCATCTGCCACTAGATAAAATAAAATAAACATCACTCACTTCACTTCTTGTTCTGTCGTTAAATAAGGTGCAAAACTAAATATCATTGCACAGTCAAGGAAAGATGATCAAAGTAAGGCTGCACGATTAAGAAAAAAAAAAGAAGCAATTTTTCTCTTTGATTCAGATAAATGCATAAAACTGCAAAAATAAGTTGAGGAAGATATGTTACTATTAGACGGTCAGTCAACAAATTTTTGTCTCAAGGTGCCACACAGAACAATATGCAATCATTTTCTCGACAAAATACTTGGCTTCATGCAGACAGACTCAGCACTACATACCCTGCAAAAAATGTTCTATAGAATTTCTATAGATATTTCTAAAGAATATCTCTATAGAATTTCTAATGAACTTTAGGACCGAAGTTCTATAGAACAGGATTCTAAAGAATGGTTCTATAGAACATGGTTCTAAAGAATGGTTCTATAGAACAGGGTTCTAAAGAATGGTTCTATAGATCACCTCTAAAGAATAGTGCTATAAAAGAAAGTTCTAAAGAGTAGTTCTATAGAACAGGCTCCTATGGAATGGCTTTCTGTGGAATACGGTTCAGAATGATGTAGAGCAGGCATTCTACAAAATCTGTGGTCTAACACTGGCAATGGAGAAAGACAAATATTGCAGTTGAATGAATGTTGACTTGTATTTATTATATACATGTAACTCAAATCTTGACGTTTGCTCCTGTTGTATAATGCCCTTTTTTTTTTTTTTTGTCCTATCCAGCCACTCAGGCAAATCATATTGTTGATATAGATGACCATATTTGCTGTACGGATTTATTTAAAAAAAGAGACGTATGGGATACTTCTATCGTTGCCTTATTTGCATTTTGTTAGGACTTGGCAAGAATGAGGACTCAGTTGCAGACGGGAAACATTTGACGCAGGCTTTTATTCTGCTGTTTTCTATGAACTCTCTTCAGACAGAGTGAATAAACAAATGGCTACAAACTCTATACTCGATATACTAGAGTAAAAAGGAAACGTAGCACAGGGCGTAAAACAATAAACAGAAAATCACTCCAAAGTGAGGAAAAAAAGACAATAGCAAAATTTACACTAATCTAATAACAAAATCAACAACCTATGATAAGCTGCACAAAAGAAAAAGCGCTCATAAAGAGGAAGAGACAAAACGCTATAAACAGAAACTACTCTATAAAGAGTTAAGAAAAATCTACAAATTAAAGCGTTTCAAGAGGAGGGAAAACAATTTGCTCAAACAAAACTGGCCAAAAACTTTAGCAAATCAAAATCACTCTTCTTCAGAGGGTACAGAGTAGTGATGGGTCCGGCAACACCGATGCATCGGCGCATGCGTCGAGCTCATAGAGCGAAACCCTGTGTCGGTGCGCGTACCGCTTTTAGAAAGTCACGTGACCGATCATGAGCTGTTTTGGTCACGTGACCGATACGCGAACGCCTCCTCTGTGCCCTGTGAGCAGCTCTTTTCTACAGCCGGAGAAATAATAACTAAGAAGAGAAAGCATCTAAAATTGAATACGTTGGAAAAACTGTTTTTTTTTTTAAATAAAAATGTGTAAAAATAAATAAATAATAATTTCCAGGTCCACAAGCATCCTCATTCACAACACGTTCTCTTAGATTTCCATGTTATGATACATGTTCACATTATTTATTGACTGTATCTAAAAAATATATTTTTATTTAAATGAAGTTATGAAATAATCCTAAATGAAATACAATGACTTGGTTTATATTATTGTATATACTAGGTCAGTGGTTCTCAACCTTTTTTCAGCAATGTACCCCCTGTGATTTTTTTTTTAAATTCAAGTACCCCCTAATCAGAGCAAAGCATTTTTGGTTAAAAAAAAAGACAAAGAAGTAAAATACAGCACTATGTCATCAGTTTCTGATTTATTAAATTGTATAACAGTGCAAAATATTGCTCAGTTGTAGTGGTCTTTCTTGAACTATTTGGAAAAAAAGATATACAAATAACTAAAAACTTGTTGAAAAATAAACAAGTGATTCAATTATAAATAAAGATTTATAGACATAGAAGTAATCATCAACTTAAAGTGCCCTCTTTGGGGATTGTATTAGAGGTCCATCTGGATTCATGAACTTAATTCTAAACATTTCTTCACACAAAAAAAAAATCTTTAACATCAATATTTATGGAACATGTCCACAAAAAATCTAGCTGTCAACACTGAATATTGCATTTCTTTTCACAGTTCTTTTTGACAGACATTTTAGTGACAAACCTGAGCTTGTGCTTCACTGAGTTTATGAACTTACATTCATATTTTGTTGAAGTGTTATTCAATAAATATATTTATAAAGGATTTTTGAATTTTTGCTATTTTTAGAATATTTAAAAAAAATCTCACGTACCCCTTGGCATACCTTCAAGTACCCCCAGGGGTACGCGTACCCCCATTTGAGAACCACTGTACTAGGTCATAAAATCAGTGTCAGTTGAGTCGGTCCATAGGTTGCCTGTAGGGATTTTTAATGTCCAGCAGATGTCAGTATTTAGTGACACAGTATCAACACAGTATCAATACAGTTTTGCAATGTGTCGAAACGCTTAATGACGCCTCATCAACCCATCACTAGTACAGAGGAATCAAAGAATAAATCAAGGCAATACTCAGCGACTTGGACAAGACTGTGGAAGACGGCTGGCGGTACACGACGAGACGAAACACTGGCACAGGACAGGAGGAGGACGAGACATTCATACACATTAGGGAGGATGACACAGGTGGCCACAATCAGGCAATCAGGAGAGACATCAGACCAGTGAAACAGGAGGAAAAGCAAGTGATCTGAAATGAGAGGGAGAGTTAATATTTCAAAATAAAACAGGAAATGACAAGACAACATGAAACCAGACAAAACTTCACCCAGGTGTGACACATTTGACTTTATTAAATGTTTGCCGGAGCAGGAAGGGATAGAAGAAAAAAAGGAAGACAGAGGAGGAAATTGCGGGGACAAGAGGGGGATAAGACAGAGAGACTTCCTGCAGCCGGACGGGAAGATCGCCCCGCCCCACCTGCAATAGGGCCCCATACAAAGAGATGCTCTTAAACTGAATAAATAATCCCAAAAATCTATGCAGTGTTTATATTGTAATATATTCAGTATTGATAATACTAGTAACAATTTAAAAGGATATAATCTTTTATTTCTCATTACTGTAGAATTGCTAACCATTTTACAGTAATTGGAAGTTAAATAACTTTGTTATCCTAAAGAAATAAACAAACAAAAACATTTACATTTCTTTAGGCAAGTTTACCTTAAATAAATATTGAAAGTACTGTAATGCCCCGCAGTGGAGAAATAGTGACACAGACGAGGATGCACACTCAATCACCTTATTAACAAGCGGTAACTTTTTGGTAGTTCCAAAGTAACACATACATACACAAGCTGCTGTTAGCCACAACTCACGCTCACACACTCTCTCGCTTTCCGCCAACTCTCTCACGCACGTGCGTTCACAAACCCTTAAAGACACAGTACACCAACACAAATATCACAGATATTACACTGCCTCCCCCTTTATGTAGACCCTCAACCCGGGGGTTAAACAAGGAAATCCCTGAACCTTGGCGGTCTACGCTTCTGTCCCTGTTCTGGCTCAGGTCCATCAACACGTGGCGCTGGCAGCTGAACAGGGACAACAATGGTGGAATCTGGGGAATCTTGATCCACAAACTGTCCAGGCCCCGCCTCAAACTGGGGAACTTCTCTAGGGTTCCAAACAGATCTCTATGCAGGACAACCTTTCGGCCCTTAGGGGACACTGCAACTCTATACACTACCTCTCCCACACTCTCAAGCACCCTACACGGACCGTCCCAATGACTGTCCAACTTGGACGGCGTGGCGAAGTTGGGAGAGTGGCCGTGCCAGCAATCTGAGGGTTACTGGTTCAATCCCCACCTTCTACCATCCTAGTCACGCCCGTTGTGTCCTTGAGCAAGACACTTCACCCTTGCTCCTGATGGGCCTGGTTAGTGCCGTGCATGGCAGCTCCCGCCATCAGTGTGTGAATGTGTGTGTGTGAATGGGTGAATGTGGAAACTAGTGTCAAAGCGCTTTGAGTTCCTTAAAAAGGTAGAAAAGCGCTATACAAGTACAACCCATTTACCATTTACCATTTGGGGCAACGTCTTTTTTTTATTTTGGGCGTGTACACCCAGACCAGCTTGTCATGCCTAAAGTTGATAGCCTCCGCACGTCATGGTTTCTCTTTTGCCTCTGTTAGATTCCGGTGATAACCCACAAGTTCTTCCCAGAACTTGCGAATCAGGTCCAGCTCTCCGATCACAGGGTCCTGTCCTCTCAGCGCGGTCGGTCTTACCAGGCTGCTCCACCGACGATGCTGTACTCAGCTGGATAGCAAGGCAATTCGCCTAGTTCTAACTACCCTTTAGTAGTTAGAACCGTCTGTCCCGCTTCCTTTTGTGGTCGACTCGGCACAGAAGCCTTTCTTGTAGGACCGAGTCGAACTCCAAACACCGCTGTTTTAGATAGCTTGCCTCTAATGAATCTTAGCTCTTGTTACTGACCAGGTTAAATTCGAGGGCTGGGAATAGAATAAAAAGCCCTTCAGGACATATGTGTAAGTGGATTGACTTAGAGCAACTTTGAGAGCTAGTTGTAATACACACAGATACCTATCTTTTTATGACAAGGACGTAATGGCACGATAAAGGATACAATCTTGGTATTTTTGTAATGCTATTTATTGCAGGCTCAATACCGTAAGCATTGCACAGCGTCAATAGTCATTCACATAAAACCGTAAAAATGTATATAATTGTAAATCAATGTAGTTTCAAATTCGGTTTAAATTGGATTTCAGTCCGTTTCTTACTGTGCAAGATTCTTTGGGCAATGTCCGAAAAAGTCTGAAAAAAGTGTCTCTTTGTTTGGAAGGAGCTGGGTAGGTCGCAGGATCAGGGCGACCGCACCCAGGGTCTGGCTGCTCCGCAGAAGAGGAAGCCCGGAGGACCAACGTCGACCAAGAGCTGGTGCTCTGGTGGGCGACGCCCTTGATGTCCTTCATCAGATCGCAGTTCAATCTCTTGTCGTCAGAGTGTAGAATCGGAATCTGTTTTCTCTCTGCTTTTTAGGAGGGGAATCTCAGAAGAAAAATAGTCTCTTTCGTCGAATTAGTTCTTAGATTTTTGGAAAGGTTCTTGTCCAAGCAGGCAGGAGTCCTCTTTGTCTTCCATCAGATGGCTGGTCCAAGCACGAATCCCGTATAATAGCTGTTTCTGCACCCTTGTTATGCCCTTCGTAGTGGGTCAGTACATTTTAAGACAAACAACTCCTTTTTTGGTTTCGGAGTACAGCCCATCAAATTGTGTTAACTTCTCATTGGATACAAAGTATACATCCCATTACATGTTGTCATCTTTTCATTGGTTTACACATTTTTCAACCCTTTTCGGAGTGTTGTCTCTTTTCATTGGTTCACAAAGTGTACACCCCATTACATTGTCATCTGTTAGGTAATTTCTGGGACTTTCCAGATTCTGCCCCAACATCCTGTTCTCGATGACCATCTGTTCTACTTTCTTCCTGTTAGTCACAGTTTCCAAGGACCTCAGTACTTTCTGGCAATAACATTGTGTCTTTAGTCACGTACGCATCTGCTAAGGTCATTTCAGGTTTTTACCATCACATTCCATCATTACAGTCTTAAGTACTTTCATTCACCATACTGGGATAATACACATAAGAACATGTAATAACACACATGATTAACATACTTGATTAAATAAGTTTTCAATACAATCTTGATTACACACAGATGAGTATATATCTGGGCCCTATCGTTGTGCTGTGCATAGGTGGGTGAGATAGAGGGTTTCAACTCACTTGACACCTCAAACCAGCCTTCTCCAACTGGTCTCGAGCAAAGGTATGTGCCGCCTCCAACCGATCCTGCAGCTTCAGGGCGTATTCCAGTCCCGGTCGATCCACGGTGATGCCGGGTGGTCTCCCAAACGCCAACTCAGCAGGTGTCCGGATCTCCTGACCCAACATCAGCAGGGCAGTGGTGTAACTTGTGGAACTTTGAACCGCGGGACGGTACACCATCAGCACGAGTGGAATATGTCGGTCCCAGTCATGCTGATGGTTGACGGTGAGAATAGCTAGCTGCTGCTGCATGGTATGGTTAAACCGCTCTACTAGTCTATCACTTTGCAGGTGCCAGGGAGTCTTGCATGTCTTTTGTATGTCCAGTCTTTCACACAGGGCAGCAAAAACCCTGGATTCAAAATTCCTACCCTGGTCGCTGTGGAGGATATCTGCAGTCCCGAAGCGACTGAACATGCCCTCCTGTAAGGCATTAGCCGCTGTCTCCGCTTCTTGGTTCGGCATGTATACGCCTCCGGCCACTTGGTAAAATAATCATCGCGCAAAGCAAATACTTGTTTCCTCTGCCTGTTACGGGGGAAAAGCCCATAATGTCCACAGCTACCCTCCCCATGGGTGCCCCAACCCCTTGCTGCTGAAGCGGTGCATCCTAGGGTCCCTTGTAGGCTGCGCACTCATCACAGTGCGACAGAAGTCCTCCCCGTCTCGCTGGTGCTGACCCCAGTAGAACCCGTGGCGCAACCGACGGAGTGTCTTTGTGCTGCCAAAATGTCCTGAGCCCGTGCCGCCATGACATGCCTTCAGCACCGCGTCCCTCAGAGTCTTCGGCACTGCCACCTGCCATCTCTCCTCCCCGGTAGCTGGCTCCTTCCACGCATGCTGCAGTACATCAGTCCCTGATGCGCAGCACAGCAAACTTACTCCACAGGCCCTTGGTGCCGACCGACAACCCCATCACGCCTTCCCAGGGTGGTCTCCTACCATTCTGGACCCACTGTTGCACTGGTTTGAGATCGTTGTTTTCCCCCTTCTTGGCCGCCCATACTGCAGTGTCCACAGTCTCCAAGGTGCAGCATGAAGGCCCGTCAGCGGTCTCATCTCCGCGCAGCTCCTTCTCTCTGACGTCTCGCCGGTCGCAGTAGCTACAGCCATCAATAGCACATGGCCGCCAAGAGAGAGCATCTGCCCGATGTCACACGCTGAAGTGGAAGGACTGCAGGTCCTCCAGCCATTGCGCCATCTGACCCTCTGGTTCTCGAAACGACATCAGCCATTGTAGTACTGCATGGTCTGTTCTGATGGTGAAGGACACGCCACACAAGTAGTACTTGAAATGGCGTACAGCCAACACAACAGCCAACAGTTCACGTCTGGTCACACAGTACCACTGCTCACTCTTGTTGAAGGTGCGGCTGAAGTAATCTCCCACCCGTTCGCCTTCTGGGCCTACCTGCGACAGGACCGCCCCATACCAACATTACTGTCGTCCGTATCCAGCACAAAAGGCTTAGGTGGGTCTGGAGGGGTGAGGACATCAGCATTCATGAGGGCCCTCTTGATTCTGGAAAATGCCTCCTGACAGTTCTGTGTCCACACGAACGTCTAATTGTTCTGAAGGAGGGCGAACAACGGTGCCCCACTGCAGGAAAATCCCTTCACAAACCGCCGATAAAATGAGGCAAGTTCTAAGAAGCTTTTTAGCTGCTTCTGGTCCTTCAGAATCGGCCAGTCTCTGATAGCGCTGATCTTCTCCTCTAGCGTGCTGATGCCACTCCCGTCCACCTTGTGACCCAGAAAATCCACCTCACGCCGCATGAAATGACCTTGAATTGCCAGTGGCCTCTGGTGGTGCAGAACGCTGTCTTCTGTCGTGACCCAGGGGTGAGTGGGACCTGCCAGTATCCACTGCGCAGGTCGAGCGACGAGAACCACGAGGACCCCGACACCAGGACCGACGTCTCATCGACCCGCGGGAGTGGGTAGCAATCCTTTTTTGTCACCTTATTTAGCGCCTGTAGTCCACAAAGAACCGCGGCCTTGTGCTGTTCTTCCTGGGAACCATGACCACGCCAGACGCCCACGGACTGTCAGAGAGTTCTATGTTCCCGCCTCGAGCATGGCGTGGACCTCTCTATCAGCCGCCTTCTGCTGGATCATGGGGGGGTGACAGGGGCACACCTTGACAGACCGCGAAAATGTCCTTAAAGTCCCACAGTACGTGCCACAGCCACTCGCGCTGTTCCCCTTCTAAGCCAACGCAGTTGTTTTCCCAGTTGGAGTGGACCGCTACTGTCCGGTCCTCTCTTTACCGTTGTTAGTTTGGCGCTACTATTGTGGACGGGCCGGATGACGTCGCCCCCCCCCCCACTTTGAACTTGATTCTTCAGGGCGAGCGGACTATGCCCCCATTACCGATGGCTGTTGCGCGGTGGATAGGGTCCTCTTGGCTGCGAGCTCCCTGATTGCCACTTCCATCTCTATGGAGAGCTCGACAGATTGTAGGACAGGCGAATACGGTGTTGACGGGGGATCTCGCTCTCCATGGCAAGTTTGAGTGCATCTGCCAGGGCAGTGGGGTGGGTGAGCTGGACACGCAAGCGCAGTTCATCTGGTTCAAGAGCTTGGATGAATTGTTCACGTATCAGTTAGTTTTGAATTGTGTTTGGCATTCCGACATACGCACGCCTACCCAACCTCTCCATCCCATGGGCAAGGCATCGAAGCGACTCACCCGGTAGTCTGTTACGGTGCTAAAACTCACAGCGCAAAGAGTTTCCCAAGTCGAACTCTCCAAAACGGCTGTGCAGCGCAGCAACCAGCGCACTGTAATCAAGTCTCTCTTCTGTGTTCAGCAGGAGCAAACAGGACGCAGCTTCTTCCGTCAGTGACAAAGCCAATTGTATTGCTCTCACCTCCTCAGTCCAGCCTGCTTTGTTAGCCACAAGCTCAAACTGAATTTTATAAGCTTCCCAGCTTCCCTTTCCAGAAAACTTCAGCGTCCTCAATGCGTC
Organism: Nerophis lumbriciformis; assembly: GCF_033978685.3. NCBI lineage: Eukaryota > Metazoa > Chordata > Actinopteri > Syngnathiformes > Syngnathidae > Nerophis > Nerophis lumbriciformis. The sequence continues at coordinate 23,383,674 of NC_084578.2, read as the reverse complement.
GCACACAAACACATGGGCGTCGCCATGTTTGTTTACGTTCGGCGGCAGCGCATGCGCTCCTGCGTCATGACGTCATGTTGCGCGAAACGCTGGCTTCATGGTGTCCGTGCTCGACGCAAGCTGCGTCCGGCATGTCAATCGCACACTCTCAAGTTCCTCTCTCTGCCTTCACTCAAGCGCTGAGGTCGGCGATCATTCTCTCTCCACAATATGGTCGGGCAACAGATTGAAACCAAAGTACTTCTGACACCAATGTAATGCCCAGCAGTGGAGAAAGAGTGACACAGATGAGAATGCACACTCAATCGCTTTATTAACAAGCGGTAACTTGTTGGTAGTTCCAAAATAACACATACATACACGAGCTGCTGTTAGCCACAACCCTACTTGCCAACCTTGAGACCTCCGATTTCGGGAGGTGGGGGGAGGAGGTGGGCGTGGTCGGGGTGGGACGGGGGCGTGGCTAAAAGGGGAGGAGTATATTTACAGCTAGAATTCACCAAGTCAAGTATTTCATATATATATATATATATATATATATATATATATATATAAGAAATACTTGACGTTCAGTGAATTCTAGCTATATATATATATATATATATATATATATATATATATATATATATATATATATATATAATAAATAATTGAATTTCAGTGTTCATTTATTTACACATATACACACACATTACACTCATCTACTCATTGTTGAGTTAAGGGTTGAATTGTCCATCCTTGTTCTATTCTCTGTCACTATTTTTCTAACCATGCTGAACACCCTCTCTGAAGATGCATTGATGTGTGGCACGCACAAAAGTGCTTTCATCAAATGCACTAAATGGCAGTATTGTCCTGTTTAAGAGTGTCACAACATTGCTGTTTACGGCAGACGAACTGCTTTACGGTATACAAAGAAGTGACTGCTGTTGTTGTGTGTTGTTGCCACGCTGGGAGGACGTTAATGAAACTGCCTAACAATAAACCCACATAAGAAACCAAGAACTCGCCCTCCATCATTCTATAGTTATAACGTGATTGGGCAGGTACGCTTTTTTATATTGTGGAGGACCTAAGTCCGCCTGAATTTCGGGAGAAAATTTGTCCCGGGAGGTTTTCGGGAGAGGCGCTGAATTTCGGGAGTCTCCCGGAAAATCCGGGAGGGTTGGCAAGTATGGCCACAACTCATGCTCAAACACTCTCCCGCTTCCCGCCAACTCTCTCACTCGCGCGCTTTCACAAACCCTTAAAGACACAGTACACCTACGCAAATATTACAGTACATTTATCTTAAAGTATGTATCATAAAGCACCTCTCACAAGTGAGTCGCAAGTAGGGAGGCTGTACTTGCTTTCTGTGCTGGGTAAGCTGGTGGACAAAGATTCTGAATGACTGGAACTACTACTACTACTATTAAATAAAACACTGTGCTGAGAAAGTGATGCACAGAGTGAGACCTCTTTTTCTCTGTTTGAAGCATGAGACAAAGAGACTCAATACTCAACAATTCTGACTGGCGGACATGTCTGTCACTCAAATGCAGGTGACGGCGTGGATTAAAAAAACAACAACCTCTTGAGGTCAATTTATATCCATCCATCCAGCTACTTCCGCTTATCCGAGGTCAGGTCGCGGGGGCAGCAGCTTAAGCAGGGAAGCCCAGACTTCCCTCTACCCAGCCACTTCGTCCAACTCTTCCCGGGGTATCCCGAGGCGTTCCCAGGCCAGCCGGGAGACATAGTCTTCCCAACGTGTCCCGGGTCTTCCCCGTGGCCTCCTACCGGTCGGACGTGCCCTAAACACCTCCCAGACCAGATGCCCGAACCACCTCATCTGGCTCCTCTCGATGTGGAGGAGCAGCAGCTTCACTTTGAGCTCCCTCCGGATGGCAGAGCTTCTCACCCTATCTCTAAGAGAGAGCCCCGCCACCCGGCAGACGAAACTCAAACAATACTGAAGACGCCGCACAAATCCACCTGTCGATCTCACGATCCACTCTTCCCTCACTCGTGAACAAGACTCCCAGGTACTTGAACTCCTCCACTTGGGGCAGGGTCTCCTCCCCAACCTGGAAATGGCACTCCACCCTTTTCCGGGCGAGAACCATGGACTCGGACTTAGAGGTGCTGATTCTCATCCTAGCCGCTTCACACTAGGCTGTGAACCGATCCAGTGAGAGCTGAAGATCCTGGCCAGATAAGGCCATCAGGACCACATCATCTTAAAAAAGCAGAGACCTAATCCTGCAGCCACCAAACCGGATCCCATCAACGCCCTGACTGAGCCTAGAATTCTGTCCATAAAAGTTATGAATAGAATCAGTGACCAAGGGGAGCCTTGGCAGAGTCCAAATCTCACTGGAAATGTGTTCGACTTACTGCCGGCAATGCGGACCAAGCTCTGACACTGATCGTACAGGGAGCGAGCCTCCACAATCAGACAGTCCAATACCCCATACTCTCTGAGCACTCCGCACAGGACTTCCCGAGGGACACAGTTGAATGCTTTCTCCAAGTCCACAAAGCACATATAGACTGGTTGGGCAAACTCCAATGCACCCTCAAGGACCCTGCCGAGAGTATAGAGCTGGTCCACAGTTCCACGACCAGAACGAAAACCACACTGTACCTCCTGAATCCGAGGTTCGACTATCTAGATAGACCTTACCAGGAAGGCTGAGGAGTGTGATCCCACGATAGTTTGAACACACCATCCGGTTCCCTTTCTTAAAGAGAGGAACCACCTCCCCGGTCTGCCAATCCAGAGGTACCGCCACCGATGTCCACGCAATCCTGCAGAGTCTTGTCAACCAAGACAGCCCCACAGCATCCAGAGCCTTAAGAAACTCCGGACCGATCTCATCCCCCCCCACTTTGGGCCTTACCACCGAGGAGCTTTTTAACTACCTCAGCAACCTCAGCCCCAGAAATAGGAGAGGCCACTACAGATTCCCCAGGCACTGCTTCCTCATAGGAATACGTGTTGGTGGGATTGAGGAGGTCTTCGAAGTATTACCTCCATCGATCCACAACATCCGCAGTCGAGGTCAGCAGAACACCATCCTCACCATACACAGTGTTGACAGCACCCCCTGATGGGAGTGTTATATCAACTAAAGCCCTCACTTAAACTTTCCACGTGCAAGATTGAATCTATTTAAAAAAGTGTAACCGAGGGTTTATAAATGTCGCCAATACTGTATGAAACTACAAAATAACAAACACGGAGGCTCCAGTTTACACGAGGACGACTTTATTTACCTTCTTTCAAAAACCTACGCTCCACTCCAACGTGTCATCTCTTCCGCTCTTAGTGCCTTCAAAATAAGAGCTCAAGGCATATACTGTATAACAGCGCATAACAGGAACTTAACATCACAAAGAGAAAAGCCCAAAAAAATGTTTTGTAGTGTAATTCTGTGATATTGCTACCGAAATAAATGTTTTCTGGCAGTTTGAAATAAATTCTATTGTAATAGTGATAGCGATATGACAGCGGTAAAATTTAGACAAGCCAGTGTTTATTTATGTTCACAAAAAGCACTGTCGAACAAAATAGACAGAAGCGCGACACACACACACACACGACGGCTCCATCCTCAAACACTTTCTCTTTCTCGTCTCCTTCGCTCCCACTGAGACTAGGTTTTAGGGTTGTCCCGATATCAATAATCTAGTTTCTATACTTTTCCAAATAAAAGGAACTACGAAACATTTTAATATTGCCTTTATTTTAACAGAAAATCATACACTACATAAAAAAAATTCCTATTGCACTTTAACAACAATTTTTGAAGGTTGAAATATAAATGAAAAGGCATGAAACACATTGGGTACGGCGTGGCAAAGTTGGTAGAGTGGCCGTGCCAGCAATCGGAGGGTTGCTGGTTACTGGGGTTCAATCCCCACCTTCTACCATCCTAGTCACGTCCGTTGTGTCCTTGGGCAAGACACTTCACCCTTGCTCCTGATGGGTGCTGGTTAGCGCCTTGCATGGCAGCTCCCGCCATCAGTGTGTGAATGTGTGTGTGAATGGGTGAATGTGGAAATACTGTCAAAGCGCTTTGAGTACCTTGAAGGTAGAAAAGCGCTATACAAGTATAACCCATTTATCATTTATTTATCATTGGTCTTGTTGCACTCAAAGAAGCCCAGACTTCCCTCTCCCAAGCCACTTAATCCAGCTCCTCCCGGGGTCTCCCGAGGCATTCCCAGGCTAGCCATGGTCATCCCAACGTGTCCTGGATCTTCCCCGTGGCCTCCTACTGGCCGGACGTGCCCTAAACACCTCCCCAGGCAGGCGTCCGGGTGGCATCCTGAACAGTTGCCCGAACCACCTCATCTGGCTCGTCTCGATGTAGAGGAGCAGCGGCCTTACCTTGCGCTCCTATCGGATGACAGAACTTCTCACCCTATCTCTAAGGGAGAGCCCCGCCAACCGACGGTGGACACTCATTTCAGCAGCTTGTACCCGTGAGGATGGGTGTTGGATTTAATATGTGTATTTGTTATGTGTATATGTATTTATGGCGGACTTACCTGGGGACTTTAAGATGGGCGGGGCTACCACTGACAGGTGACCATGTCGGTAGCTTTAAAAATGGCATCATTGTTTCGTTTGTAAAAACAACGTGCTTCGTCACCAGCATACCCCACTGTTAAGATCATTTTGTCATGTCCGCTTTTCTTTGTTAGATCAGCTGAATTATTGTTTAAATTCCATGCTTGCCTGCTTCCTTGCTTTTCTGTTTGCTGTATGTCCGCTGTGTCCGCAGCGCTTGTTGTGCGGCTGACTTGCTGCTTCACAACCAGGGCAAACACTCACTGTTTAGTCTTTGAACGACGTTGGCAAAATTAACAGTAATGTGTGGATTGAAATCTGTTGGATTAGATTGTTGTCACGTTGCGTGTGTCCAGCTGCATTTCGAAGGTTTGAGTTAAAAATACCGGCACTTTACTTCCTGCAGTGACATGCGGTGAGGTTCATGACTGGTGAGGCACTGACTTCATCACAGTCAGATTTACAAACATATGAACCCTAAAGAGTATCTTATTCACCATTTGATTGGCAGCAGTTAACGGGTTATGTTTAAAAGCTCATACCAGCATTCTTTCCTGCTTGGCACTCAGCATCAAGGGTTGGAATTGTGGGTTAAATCACCAACAATTATTACCGGGCGCGGCGCCGCTGCTGCCCTCTGCTCCCCTCACATCCCAGGGGGTGAGCAAGGGGATGGATCAAATGCAGAGGACAAATTTCACCACACCTAGTGTGTGTGTGACAATCATTGGTACTTTAACTTAACTTTAACTTTACACATACAAACTGTAGCACACAAAAAAGCACATTTAATTAAAAAAACGTTATTATGGTCTTACCTTTACTTATAAGTGCGGGAACAGTGGTGTTCGTGTTGGAGGAGTTGTGAATGAATGAAATATGAAATCCATGCTGCAGTCTGCAGGTGTACCTAATGTTGTGTCCCTGCAGTCGTTCGCGGCTGCTCCGGCGCAAGCAATGTTGTTTTTGCACTTTTTGGCTTCTTGTTAAGTGACTTTTTTTTGGGTGGATTCGGTCTTGCACGTGGAGGGTTTGGGTGTGGGCTTTGGTTGGTGTGGCGCTCCGGTCGGGGGGTGCAGTCTGCGGCGGAGGTGCAATAACCGGCACCAGAAGGCGGGGTTACGCGAGCCTCACACAGTGCGTCTTCGCAGCAGTTTTATGATTGCTCAGCACAAGAAATACGTTACACACATACAGTTGTTGACAAAATACACTGTACATTATATACCTCAGCTAACTAAACTATGGAAATGTATATTATAATTCATATAGCAATACGGTCTCACTGCACAGCAGGCCAGCAGTTAGCCGAGTCCGCAATCCATGGTGAGGCACAACTGAGTGACGTGCCTCAACTGGCTGCTGATCACCGCACCGTCTCTTCTCAGTATTTGAACGGCAAATGTGAATATTCAGCGATTTTGAATAAAAATTATCTAAAACTGGTGAAGTTAAATGGAAAATAACTTTATAGTATAATCACTGGATACAAATAACAATTTAATTTTTTTCTTCTTCTTTTTACATTTTTTTTTCTTTCCATGATGGCAGGTGAGGCCCCGCCTCACCTGCCTCTAGTGACCGCACGTCACTGACTTCCTGGTTTGGCTGATGGGATTTGTAGTTATTTTATGTAGTTCTGCTCATATGTGTAATGTGTGCCTCAAACAGAGCGCCGGTGTTTTATGTCTTTTTAGTATGTTTGTCCATGAACCATAGAGACATTATAAATAACTCTGATCACATTTAAAACATTATATGACATAAATTAATGGTGATAATAAAATGTAATGCTAAAATTAATAAATTAGGATAAAATCCCAGTGATTGATAATATGTCATATCATGGTTGACAACATTATTGTGATGACCGGGGCGCATTGTGATGCGGGGTTCGTTCTCTCAGGAATGCAGACGGGCGTCAGACACAGCGTGCAGGTAAGAAAGTATTTATTTAATAAATAAATTATACTGGAACAAAGAAAAGGGTGCTCATAGCACATAAGGTAAAACTAAGGAAGACTAGCGTGGTAGCTAGCGAGTAACATAACCTAGCATGGAAGCTAACAGTTACAGAGCCAGAACAAAAGTTGTCAACTGTTGCAAAAAGCAAACTACGAAGCAAGAACGAATGACATGGAGGACAGGCTTAAATAATAATGTCAGTGATGACAAACAGGTGCGTGTCGGGAACAAACGCGGCAGGTGAAAATAATAAGCAGCCATGGCAACCAACTCAGGTGTACAAAACAGGCACTCAAGGAGTCCAAAATTAACCAAAAACACAAGTATCTTGAAAACGTAAACAAAAAATATGATCCGGGCAGCGGATCATAACAGTACCCCCCCTTTAAGGGACAGATTCCAGATGTCCCCTGAAAAAACTAAAACCCCCCCAACTATAACAAAGTTCAAGAGTCAAGGGAGGGAGGATTTGGCGGAGGGTCGCCAGGTCACGTGTCCCCGAATCCACCGGGGACGAGTCAGGTGGCGGCGGTGAATGGAACCCTCTGCCGGAGGCGAGGCGGGCGACCACGGAAAGGCCACATTCCTGGCTGCCGAGAAGGTGGGCGTGAGTGGCGCCAGAAGTTTAGCAGCCGGAGAGTTCTGCAACTACGTCTCGGGTGTCGCTGCTGTTTGCGCCACTGGCGTCCAGACTCTAACCTCCGAGAGCGCCGCTTGCGCAGCCAGACCACCCAAGGTCGCTGAGACGACGATGAGGGCGAGGAAGGTGGCGGCGCCCTGGAAAGGTCCAACGGAGACGAAGAGAGAGCAGACGTCGCCGTGGAAGCAGGAGGAGTCGTCGCCGTGGAAGCAGGAGGAGTCGTCGTCGCCGTGGAAGCAGGAGGAGGAGTCGTCGTCGTGGAAGCAGGAAGCGTCGTCGTCGTCGTCGTGGAAGCAGGAAGCGTCGTCGTCGCCGTGGAAACAGGAAGCGTCGTCGTCGCCGTGGAAGCAGGAAGCGTCGTCGTCGCCGTGGAAGCAGGAAGCGTCGTCGTCGCCGTGGAAACAGGAAGCGTCGTCGTCGCTGTGGAAACAGGAAGCGTCGTCGTCGCCGTGGAAACAGGAAGCGTCGTCGTCGCCGTGGAAACAGGAGGCGTCGTTGTCGCCGTGGAAACAGGAGGCGTCGTCGCCGTGGAAACAGGAGGCGTCGTCGCCGTGGAAACAGGAGGCGTCGTCGCCGTGGAAACTGAAGGCGTCGGCGTGGGCGGAGCCAGAGGCGGAGCAGGCGGCTCGTCTGTCGGCGTGGGCGGAGTCAGAGGCGGAGCAGGCGGCTCGTCTGTTGGCGTGGGCGGAGCCAGAGGCGGAGCAGGCGGCTCGTCTGTCGGCGTGGGCGGAGCCAGAGGCGCAGCAGGCGGCTCATCTGTCGGCGTGGGCGGAGCCAGAGGCGGCGCAGGCGGCTCGTCTGTCGGCATGGGCGGCGCCAGAGGCGGAGCAGGCGGCTCGTCTGTCGGCGTGGGCGGAGCAAGAGGCGGAGCAGGCGGCTCGTCTGTCGGCGTGGGCGGCGCCAGAGGCGGAGCAGGCGGCTCGTCTGTCGGCGTGGGCGGAGCCAAGGGCGAATCAGGCAACGGAGTATCTGCGGGTGGTGGATGTCTCAGCTGGACTGCTGGGTTGGCCGTAGGGGGAATCATCACCTGCAGCGCGGAGAGTGTACTGCCCAGCTGTCTCTCCAAAACATCAAGGCGGGCGTCTTGGCGTTCCGCCATGGCATTGACGCAAGCCCCAAGAACGCCAAACTGTTCCTCCTGTTGTCCAAGTTGTTTGGCCTGTTGGTGCAATGCCCTTTTTACTTGGTTGGTCTCTGCGGGGTCTCGTGTGCTTTGCAGCGATGGAGCAGGAGGTGGAGAGGATGGTGTTTGCAGGACCACCAGGGTTGATGGTGGCGTCAGAGTGGCAGGCGTCCGGGCTGTCGTTGTCGTTGCCGTGGAAACAGATGCTGGTGCGGAAACCAGACTTGGAGTCGGTGCTGGTATGGGAACCAGACTTGGAGCAGGTGTTGGGCGTGACTTTGGCGGAGGTGGCCTGGCCGGGGGTTGCGGCTTAGCATGCCGAAGGTCTGGTGGCGGAGGCCGGCATGGAGGTTTGGTCTTGGCTGGGCGCAGCTGTGCCCGTCCACTAGCAAAGCACCCAGTACTAGCCCCCCCCCTCAAGAAGCGGATCCCAGACGCGTCTTGAGCAGTCTGGAACAGTCTTTAGGGTTGGGAGGGAGGAGGTGAGGAGGTGGGTAGGCTCCTCCCCTTTTGATTGTCAAAATTGTCTATTCTGCTCTTCAATAGTGGACTGTAGGGACGACCAAGAGGGAGAAAACAGAGGAGTGGGCGGAGCTTGAGCCATAGGGGGTGGGGCTTGAAAACCAGAATGTGACTGGTACTGACTAGACTTATAATTAACAAAAATGTCCTGATAGTATTTAATTGTTGAATTAAAGTCATTTGGAGGCGGCTGACAGAAAGAGTTGACTGAATTTAAAAAAATGTCTTCGTCTATGACGTCATCACCAGTGGACGGGATGACGTCATCCGCGCGGGTCTCCAGCTGACTGACAGCCCAATCAGTGAACTGTTTGGCAAAGTGAGTGATGGGATTACCAAACATCGGCGGAGGGGAATCCTGGGCTGCTTGGCTGTGTTCCGGAGGGAAGAATTGCGGGGGTGGCGCGTCTCTGTCGCGAGCTGAAGCCGTTTTGTGCGACTTCCGCCTTCGCTGAGAGGGCTGAGAACGGACCTCCCCGGGCCAGATGGAGTCGATCGGGACCAGAACACCTCCAGGTCCCCATATCATCTCCTCATCTGGAGAACAGCGGAGCGTCTCTGCTTCCATCGCTCGGAGGACCATCCACGCACCTTCATCTACCTCCGTCAAGCCCGTCGCGAGAGAACTCTTTCTTGCTTGCTTCGTACTGTGACGACCGGGCCGCATTGTGATGAGGGGTTCGTTCTCTCAGGAATGCAGACGGGCGTCAGACACAGCGTGCAGGTAAGAAAGTATTTATTTAATAAATAAATTATACTGGAACAAAGAAAAGGGTGCTCATAGCACATAAGGTAAAACTAAGAAAGACTAGCGTGGGAGCCAGCGAGTAACATAAACTAGCGTGGAAGCTAACAGGTACAGAGCCAGAACAAAAGTCGTCAACTGTTGCAAAAAGCAAACTACGAAGCAAGAACGAATGACAGGGAGGACAGGCTTAAATAATAATGTCAGTGATGACAAACAGGTGCGTGTCGGGAACAAACGCGGCAGGTGAAAATAATAAGCAGCCATGGCAACCAACTCAGGTGTACAAAACAGGCACTCAAGGAGTCCAAAATTAACCAAAAACACAAGTATCTTGAAAACGTAAACAAAAAATATGATCCGGGCAGCGGATCATAACAATTATGGTTCAGTTGATGAATTCATGTCTATTATTTACATTATGATGATTCAAGATAGATACATTGTTTTATGTTCATGTTTACTTGTAGGTTATTACCTGCTGCTGCTGCTGCTGCTACTGTTTCTGCAATAGTACCAAATAACACAAGCAAAGAGTGCACAGCGAGTAATTCCTTTCATGCTGAGTGACGACCCCTATTCAGAGGGCCAATACGGAAAAAACTGAACAGTAATAACCACCAGGTTGGATAAGATTGGAATTAACCTACAAATCCCCCGATGAGTTTTAAGCCTTGAAGAGGAATAAACAACTCTCCAAGCGAAACAACACTGTGTCCACTTAACAATAAACCAAAGGAGAACCACCATTTGGAGGGTGAAACCAAACCCCGGTCAGATAAAGAATAAGGAAAATGGACACACAGGAACTAGAAGCCCTCAGAGGGAAGCGCTCTGCTGCGCAATCCTCCTTCACCAAGAGGGCCAATAAGCTTGCCTCCAGAGTCAAACTGTTAGGAGAGAGAGCCCTGATTGACGAGCTGAGGATCCTTGAGGTGGACTATGAGAGGGTCAGTGATGCAGGAGATGACTATGCTGAAGCCCTCAATGCAGTGAATGGAACCGAGGATGAAGAGGACAAGGCAAAAGAAGAAGCAGCCTGCATAGCGGAGAAGATAGCTGAGTGCCTCCGTAAATACACAGAGACCGTTGAGCTCATTCAAGAATCAATCTGGACTAAGTTCGCAGCAAATGACATCGGAGAATGTGTTTCCAGTGCAGAGACTAAGATGGACCAGGTTGAGGGCTGTAACATAAAGAAGTTACAGAGGTCTGATTTTGAGCTAACCAGACATGGTCTGAGAGAGAGGATCGATGAGCTCGAGCAAAGATGCAGGAACTGGGATGCTCTTATCTCATATGCCAACACAAAGATGCTCAAGGAGAAGGTCCGAACTCTGTGGCGCCAAGTAAGAGACTGGGAGGATAGCTGGCAAGACCCAAGATGCACGGAGTCATCCGATGAAGATATGGATGACAAAGTCCGACAAGAAAAAAAGTCTGATAGGGCGCAGGACGTGCTCAACCCAGTCAGTCTCACAGAGCCCCCATTTATCGGTCCCAGTCTAAAAGAGGAACTTCCTTCAGGAAGCAACAGCCAAGTTGCTCCATCCAATCCTCTCCCAACAACCATCTCAGCTTCAGGTGCCAGAATCCAGGCACTTAGTGGACCAGTTGGTGGCAGCTCTGGAACCACATCAAATGCCTCTAGCACACCGCTGATGACCCAGAGTGTTCCCCGGGGAATCCCTGACATGTATCCTGGAGGTTACGGCTACAGAAATCAGTTCCCCCTCAAGAGAGCACCTCTCCCCACGTTTTCTGGTGACATAACAGATTATTACCGTTAGAAGGCTGAGTGGGGAGAACTAGAGCAATTGGGGAACCCACTGAGGACGGCAGGTGTAACAAGGTTCCATCTCCTAGCTAGCCTCGGTGAGGAAGTGAAGAAGGACCTAGTCCTGTCCAGCTGCGCGTCCGCTGAGGAAATGTTCCAACGCTTGGAAAACAGATATGGGAATAAGGCAAGGATTGTCCAAATGATTGCGAGTGAGGTGCAAGGCCTGCCCCCTGTAAAAGGAAATAACCCTAGGAGAGCAATTGAGCTAATCCAGACGGTGGAAAGGGCCCTAAGCAACCTTCTCCTCCTGGGTGAAGAGGACGTTATGAAAAATCGTCTGGTGGCACAGTCTCTGGAGAGTAAGCTACCGAACTTTCTAAAGGAGAAATGGGTGGATCACAAGAATGTGCCCACCAATGGTTTCGCCCATCAGAACCACTTTGAGTGTCTTCTTCAATTCCTAAAGAGACAGGAGGTAATTCTTGAAGAGCTGGACCAGTTGGAAACAAGCCTTGCAGAAAAGACTCCCTCTGAGAAACGCCCAATAGAAACTTCCGAGCAGAGGGCGAAGAAGGCTTTCTCCAGGGTCACTGCAGGTCAACGCGGGCCTCCAGCAAAGCCACAATCTGCATGCTCCGTCTGTGGCGACGAAACACACACTGGAAGGCTTTTTGCTTGCAAAACCTTCAAGGACTTGGACCTGGCAAAAAGAAAGTCTCACCTAAGGACCCATGGTGTGTGCAACAGGTGCTTGAACATTCACCCCAAGGATGGTCGTTGCAACTCAGGGTTCCTCTGCAGTAAAGCGGACTGCCGACAAGACGAGGCTCACCACTACCTGCTCTGCCCCAGGTTCGCCACTCAAAGGGACGGTGGCAGTAAAGTCCCAGCGAAAGTAGTGAAAAGGCCTCTTTGCCTAACCAACCAGCAGGAAGAGTTTCTTGCAACGCTAACCCCCAGAGCAGAGGACGGAGTGCAGGAAAGTCTTCTCAAACAAAACCATCACAGTAATCTGCACCAGCACTGGAAGTGTACCTAAAGAATATCCAGTACTAATGATGCTCCTCAAGGTCACTACCAACTCTGGCCATCTCATTGGAACATTGATTAACCTTGCTTCAGATACCAATTACATCACAAATACTGGAGCCAAGCGTCTCGGACTATGTGGAGAGAACATCAAATTGATTGTGCATGGAGTTGGTGGGATGCGGAGGACAATTATGACCAGAAGATACACCCTTCGGTTGAGGGTAAGAACTCCCGAGGGAACGGTGGGAGTGCATAAGATCATTTGCTACGGCCTGGAGAGCATCGCAGAGGTCACCCAGAAAGCCACACCACATCAACTTCAAGGGTTCTTCCCTGGTGTTGCTGCTGAAGACTTGGTCCGGCCCACCAAAATCGATCTCCTCATCAGCCACAGGGAAGGTCGCCTGGTCCCACGCCAGTCAGGAGAAAAGGGGACCTGATCCTTTGGGATGGCCTACTTGGAACGACGGTCGCTGGGACCCACCCTGACCTCCTTGAGATGGTAGATTTAACCTTCCACCAGTCTGACACTCATTTCGCGAGGTCCATGAGAACTGCCTCAAAAGTATATGAGGAGGTCCTTGTGGCAATCCGAACACCGAGTTCACAAGGGAAGAGACAGTCCTCAGCAGCACCGCTACAACTAACAAGGAAGTGTTAGAGTGGTTCAGGTGGGACAGCATCGGGGCAGCGTGCGACCCTCAATGTGGGGGCTGCAAATGTGGCATGTGTGCCCCAGGAGGAAAGGAGATGACCCTTGGAGAAGAAAGGGAGTTGGAGAAAATCAAAAATGGCCTCTCCTATGTTCTAGCAGACAAGCACAGCCAGTTTCCCCAGTGGGAATCGGCCCACCCCTGGCGAGGAAACCCAGCCTCTCTCCCTGACAATCGCAGAGCCGTGGAGGCTACTTTCAGGAGGACGGAGTCCAGGCTGGGACGAGAGCCCGCTTGGAAAGCAGCGTATGGGGAACAAATCGATGACATGGTCAGAAGAGGTGCGGCTGTCAAGCTATCAGAAGAAGAGATGGATTCCTGGAAGGGCCTAAAGTGGTACATTAGCCACTTGGTCGCCCCAAACCCCCACTCTGCTTCCACCCCTGTGAGAATAGTGTGGAATAGCAGCCAAGAGTTTCAGGGTTGGAGCCTGAATGACCTTCTCCACAAAGGTCCAGATGTACTTAATCCAATAAAAGGAGTTCTCTTACAGTTCCGAAGCGGACAACATGCTGCCCTGGGTGATGTACGAAAGATGTACAACTCAGTTTGGCTCAAGGATGAAGAGGTCCACCTGCATCGATTCCTGTGGAGGAATGACCCCCTGAACGAAATAGAGATGTTTGCAGTTGTCCGAGTGAACATAGGTGATAAGCCAGCAGGATGTATTGCCCATGTTGCAATGCGAGAGACAGATAAACTGCCACAGTTCTCGTCAATGCTCAAAGAACGTAGAGTTTTAGAAGAAGACTGCTACGTCGATGACATCCTGACGTCGGACAATGATCTTGATGCTCTACGAGAGACAAATGTTGGAGTGGAGAAGATCTTGGAGGCAGGAGGGTTCTCTCTAAAACCCTGGGTCTTCTCTGGCCAAAGTGGGAGGGGGGGAACCCAGAGCAGTCCCCAGCTTGGCTGTCCGAGCACGCCGAACATCCTCACCCTCCCAAATTAGATGCAAGAGGAGGACAGCAAATCCCTCGGGGTTGGGTACAAGCCCGAGTCAGACAAGCTCCGCATCCTCGCTACAATCAACTTCTCAAAGAAGAGGGGGAAGATGAAGACTGGGCTTGACTTAAGAGTGGACACTTGGAAGTGGGTTGAAGGAGACCCAAACATTTCCGATATCCTTACGAGGGGAGCGACTCCTGAGGAGTTGAACGAGGAATCGGAGTGGCAGAACGGGCCTGAGTTCCTCAAGTGGCCTGAAAGCAAGTGGCCAGTGAAGACTGCAAGTGAAATCGCTGCCACGGTCGCCGATGAGAGCATCAAGAAGCTTCAAAGACGTGTATTCTCTGCCGTGGTCACAAGGCGACAGAAAAATGGGAGCGACAGCAGAATGAAGCCTCCTGAGCCTGCCGGCCCCAGGACCACTCCACCTCTGTCTATCCCACGGGTGCGGCCCGTGGCCCTTGTGCGCCTCGTTGAACCTGGGAGGTTTAGCTCCCTCGCCAGGTTGTGCGGGACTGTTGCCTGGACTCGGCAGGCAGTGGAGGCCTGGTTAGGTGGCAGCCACCAGGCTACTGCCAATGGAAATGCAAAGCCTGGTCTTACAGCTGTTGAGAGGGCAGAGGCCTTCCATTACCTTGCCCTTGAAGCCCAGGAAGGAGTTGAGTTCCGGGATGAAACTCTGGACCGACTCGTGGTCCGAAAAGATGAGGTCACGGGGCTCCTACTCCGCGGAGGACGAATTCAGTCCTGGAATGAAGGCAAGACTGCTATTCCTCTGATTCCTATGCAGTCAAGATTGGCCACATTACTAGCCCAAGAGGCTCATGAGAAGAACCACGAGGGGATTGCAGCAACTCTCCTAGGTACTCGGAGAAAAGCCTGGATCATACAGGGCCGCCGAGCAGTCAGGAGAGTTATAAATGACTGCATCCACTGCCGAAAGCAAAGAGCTAGAGTATGCCAGCAAGTGATGAGTGACCTCCCACTGGAGCGCACGCAAAGGGCAGAGCCATTCGAGTACACAACCCTGGATCTACTCGGCCCCTATGAAGTCAAGGACGCAGTCAAGGGGAGAGCAAGGAAGAAAGTCTGGGGAATTGTTTTCTGCTGCATGGCTTCAAGGGCAATCCATGCCGATGTATGCGATGACCAGTCCTCAGAAAATTTTCTGCTGGCCTACTCCCGCTTTGTTGCCCTTAGAGGTCACGCATGCAAACTATGGTCCGACAAAGGGACGAACTTCATCGGGTCTAAACCCGCTCTGAATGTGCTCCAAAACCACTTGCGCTGTCTACAAACATCATCTGTTGAGGACATTGCAGCCAAGAATGGGACAGACTGGGCATGGTGCTTCCACCCTGCCGATGCGCCTCACCGGAATGGAGCAGCAGAAGCTGCCGTAAAACTGATAAAAAGAGCCCTCATAAGTTTGAAAGGAGCGACAGACTCTCTCACCTGGGGCGAGTTCCAGACCCTAATTTTTCAGGCAGCCAACCTGACAAACGAGCGCCCAATCGACGCTCGCGCCCAGGAGCAAGAGGAGTCAGTCGACTACATTACTCCCAACTCTCTCATCCTCGGACGATCCTCAGTGGGAGGAGACACAGATGGACTTGATCTAGTCACCCACCCTTGGCGCAGGCTAAGGAACATCCACAATTTAATTGACGGATTCTTGGTTACGTGGAATGAATTAGCCGGTCCAAATCTCTTTGTTCGTTAGAAGTGGCATACAAAGGAGAGAAACGTCAAAGAGGGAGACATCGTCTGGATCGCAGACCCTAATGCTATGAGAGGACAATTCCGCTTGGGTATAGTTACAGCCACAAGACCAGACAGGCATGGAGTCGTCATGGACGTCGATGTCAAAGTTTGTGCCGGCCTCCCAACGATGGATACTGAGAGAAAAGGCAGGACAAATCAACAACTCCCGTCAAACATCATCCTGCAAAGGGATGTAAGGCGGCTGGTCGTGCTGATCCCAGCAGAAGATTCGACTCTAGCTGCGACTTCATGACGCTGTCTCCCGGGGCAACTTCAAAGTTCCAGTCACTGCCCGACCCTTTGGCCAAATCAACTCCCCAAACCCCCCTTAAAACTATTTGGCTGGTTGGTGTAGGCGGATCGCTGCCACCATGCCCACACAGTGCACACAGTACATATAGGAAGATGAGCATCCCACTCCATTTAAAAAAATAAAATAAAAAATCATTGTAACTGGATTTTTGAATGAGTGTCACGAAGTGGGGTCTCTAGATTGTGGTGTAAATTCCTTGGATGAGACATCAGGAACTTAAGTGGGAGGTGTTGGATTTAATATGTGTATTTGTTATGTGTATATGTATTTATGGCGGACTTACCTGGGACTTTAAGATGGGCGGGGCTACCACGGACAGGTGACCATGTCGGTAGCTTTAAAAATAGCGTCATTGTTTCGTTTGTAAAAACAGCGTGCTTCGTCACCAGCATACCCCACTGTTAAGATCATTTTGTTATGTCCGCTTTTCTTTGTTAGATCAGCTGAATTATTGTTTAAATTCCATGCTTGCCTTCTTCCTTGCTTTTCTGTTTGTTGTATGTCCGCTGTGTCCGCAGCGCTTGTTGTGCGGCTGACTTGCTGCTTCACAACCAGGGCAAACACTCACTGTTTAGTCTTTGAACGACGTTGGCAAAATTAACAGTAATGTGTGGATTGAAATATGTTGGATTAGATTGTTGTCACGTTGCGTGTGTCCAGCTGCATTTCGAAGGTTTGAGTTAAAAATACCGGCACTTTACATACTGGTTTGGCTGATGGAATTTGTAGTTCTTTTATGTAGTTCTGCTCATATGTGTAATGTGTGCCTCAAACAGAGCGCCGGTGTTTTATGTCTTTTTAGTATGTTTGTCCATGAACCATAGAGACATTATAAATAATTCTGATCACATTTAAAACATTATATGACATAAATTAATGGTGATAATAAAATGAAATGCTAAAATTTATAAATTAGGATAAAATCACAGTGATTGATAATATGTCATATCATGGTTGACAACATTATGGTTCAGTTGATGAATTCATGTCTATTATTTACATTATGATGATTCAAGATAGATACATTGTTTTATGTTCATGTTTACTTGTAGGTTATTACCTGCTGCTGCTGCTGCTACTGTTTCTGCAATAGTACCAAATAAAACAAGCAAAGAGTGCACAGCGAGTAATTCCTTTCATGCTGAGTAACGACCCCTATTCAGAGGGCCAATATGGAAAAAACTGAACAATGGGATCGACCGGTAAATAGAGAGTTTTGCCTTCCGGCTCAGCTCCTTTTTCACCACAACTGATCATTATAGTGTCCGCATTACTGAAGACGCTGCTCCAATCCGCCTGTCGATCTCATGATCCACCCTTCCCTCACTCGTGAACAAGACTCCAAGGTACTTGAACTCCTCCACTTGGGGCAAGATCTCTTCCCCAACCAGGAGATGGCACTCCACCCTTTTCCGGGTGAGAACCATGGACTCGGAGTTGGAGGTGCTGATTCTTATCGCAGTCGCTTCACACTCGGCTGCGAACCGATCCAGTGAGAGCTGAAGATCCTGGTCAGATGAAGCCATCAGGACCACATCATCTGCAAAAAGCAGAGACCTAATCCTGCAGTCACCAAACCCTCAACGCCCTGACTTTGTCTAAAAATTCTGTCCATAAAAATTATGAACAGGATCGGTGACAAAGAGCAGCCGTGGTGGAGTCCAAACCTCACTGAAAACGGGTCCGACTTACTGCCGGCAATGCGGACCAAGCTCTGACACTGATCATACAAGGAGCGTACTGGCACAATCAGACCAATACACCATACTCTCTGAGCACTCCCCATAGGACTTCTCGAGGGACATGGTTGAATGCCTTCTCCAAGTCCACAAAGCACATGTAGACTGGTTGGGCAAACTCCCATGCACCCTCAAGGACCCTGCTGAGAGTATAGAGCTGGTCCACAGTTCCACAACCAGGATAAAATCCTCACTGCTCCTCCTGAATCTGAGGTTTGTTTATCCGGCGTAGCTGTTGGTGGTGAACCCCAAGATGCAGACATGGTAGGCGTGGCGCAGGAAAACATGACTTTGATAGGATAACAGGAGACAGGATCACAGGAAACAGGATAACAGGAGACAGGATCACAGGAAACAGGGTAACAGGAAACAGCAAACGGGATACCAGGAAACCAATCATTGAGCCTTGACTGGAGGGCGAGGCAGGCATAAAGAGTAGCCATCTGATTGACAACAGGTGTGGCCAGGCTGACAATCAGCAGCAGATGAGGGGAAACAGCGCTCAGGGAGACAAGCAGGAAATGGAACCAAAATAAAAGCGCCGACAGGAAATAAACACCAACCAAGGAAACACAACCTGAAGTGAATGTGACAGCTCGTCACAGTGATCCCACGATAGTAGGAACACACCCTCCGGTTCCCCTTCTTAAGGAGAAGAACCACCACCCCAGGCTGCCAATCAATCCAGAGGTACCGCCCAGGATGTCCACGCAATGTTGCAGAGTCTTGTCAACCAAGACAACCCCACAGCATCCAGAGCCTTAAGGAACTCCGGGTAGACCTCATCCATCAAGCCTAGCCACCGAGGAGCTTTTTAACTACCCTGGCAACCTCAGCCCCAGATATAAGAGAGCCCACCACAGATATCCCAGGCACTGCTTGCTCATAGGAAGACGTGTTGGTGGGATTGAGGAGGTCTTCGAAGTATTCCCTCCAACGATCCACAACATCCGCTGTCGAGGTCAGCAGCACACCATCCTCACAATACACAGTGTTGACAGTGCACTGTTCCCCTTCTTGAGGCGGCTGATGGTGATCCAGAATCACTTTAAAGCCGTCCGGAAGTCGTTTTCCATCTTTGTGCGTTTCCTATATATATTTAGCTTTTTGTTATTGCAGTACAGTTAAAGCGGACATACTGTATTTCAAACATAGCTGAAGAATGTGCTTAATCTTGATTTCTGAATTAAAAACTGTTACTAATCAGATGAAAACATTTTACAGCCTTAGTACTTGGATATTTCAGTACCAACATCCGTCGAATATGTTTTTTGTATGTATATTTATAGCTGGAATTCACTGAAATTCAAGTATTTATATATATATATATATATATATATATATATATATATATATATATATATATATATATATATATATATATATATATACACATATATATATGTATATATATATATATACACATATATATATGTATATATACATATATATACATATATACAGTGTTTCCCACACATTCATTTATTTGTGGCGGCCCGCCACGAAAGAATTACGTCCGCCACAAATTGATTTTTCGGCTTTTGACTCGGTCGACCGCTCATAAAAGCAAATCATGCAGACTTTGTGAAAGCCAACAACGATTACTTTGGGACAAAGGATGGTCCAGAACCTTATATTTTAGACTGAATATAAGGATGGTGAGCGACAAGTTTTAGAAGCTGTTTGGAAAGGTCATGTAACACAGTGGTAAAAATGCCCCTGTGCCAACTTTTTTGCAATGTGTTGCTGCCATTAAATTCTAAGTTAATGATTATTTGCAAAAATATGCATTAAATATCTTGTATTTGCAGTCTTTTCAATTGAATATAAGTTAAAAAGGATTTGAAAATCATTGTGTTCTGTTTTCATTTATGAATTACATAACGTGTCAACTTCATATTGATAACAAATTATATTTAAAGATGAATGTGTGTGGACTAGAATACCTTTGTGTGCATCTGTGACCTACATTAAGGGGAGAAGCTTTGGGAGCATGGGTCGTGTTTGTGCGTGTGCATGTGTGTGTGTGCATGTGTGAGTGTATGTACAGTATGTGTGTGTGTGTTTGTGTGTGTGCGCACTGAGTAAATATACTGATGTGGGTGCAAAAGACAAAGGATACAGAATCAGAGATCATGTATGCATGAGTAGAGGCTGCATGGCTGCCATGTTTGTGCCGACTTTGTTACACCCCTGTAGAGGGGGGGATATTGAACAGAAACACGGACACGATGTTCACTCATTCAGGTCCAGTCTGTAATGGCAATTTTCCAAATACATACACTTTTAAACAATACTTTTTAAACATTGCACCTTTTTAAACATTATTCTTTTTTAAGCATTACATTTCTGTATTCAAAACATGAAAGAAGTAGAAAAATAAAGCATTGTGCTGGAACTTTAATCTGTACAAATATGTAATATTTTTATCATATTTTTATCAATAGCTAATCAGATCAGAACTGACACTCCTTTAGTGTAAACACAAATAGAAATGCATAATTATCATCACCAAATATAACTGTAAAGCATTGACTTTTAACTTTTAACATTTTCCTCTACAAAATAACAACAGCAGAGCAAAATCTTTCATCTCAAAATCTACTCTCATGAAAAACGACTACACAACATAAAAAAAAGACATCTCTGCATCAAACTAATCTCAACACACACGCGCACATGCACGCACACGCACGCACACGCAGTCACACGCGGTCATTCACACGCAGGCAGCTTTAAAGCATGTAGGTAAGTACCTTACAGTCAGAGAGCAAAAATACATTTCAAAGTGTTGAATAACCACATTTCTTTACCTGTAGAGGGGGGGATATTGAACAGAAACACGGACACGATGTTCACTCATTCAGGTCCAATCTGTAATGGACGAATGAAAGAACGTGTCTCCCTCTATAGGTAAGCCAGGCAAAAGTAGTTGAAACCCGATCAGTGACTAAAACAACAAATAAGCATTTTTAAAACGCAGGTACTTAAGAAAAACAACATAAAGTCAGGAAGTATTTTCCAAACAAACATTAGAATGTTTTTAACACAGATTACTATTTTTTTGCATTTGTCTTTTTAGACTCTTCTGCAACAGGCAACAGTAATAGATGGCAGATCACCTTATCACAATTTATTTTCCTTCATACCCTTTTTTAAACTTTGTAAAGTAATTGGTTATGATGTTCTTTCTCCCTTTTTTTCTTACTTTTACCAGATACTATAATTAATTAAAGCTTAGTTTTTTTTCCTTCCTGTTTACTGTCTGCATGTTCACATTTACAGCAATTTTATAGCTACTACACACTCCCCCTCAATATAGATGTCGTCCTCGACATTCATCGAATAAGGCAGTCACATAGTATACAATTCAGATTCTCAACAGTTCGTGCATAGACACTCGGCCCACCCAAAGTCCTTGCGCTTAACCGGTAAAGTCTATTCTAAATCGCAGCTGTTTCAACAGTCCAGGACGAGTGTGCGTGTATATTAACACTGCTTTCGCAAAAGTCTATGAGTGTAGCAGGATGTGTGTGTTTGTGTGCACTCTGCTTTCGCAAAAGTCCATGAGTGTAGTGGGATGTGTGTGTTTGTGAGCACTCTGCTTTCGCAAAAGTCCATGAGTGTAGTGGGATGTGTATATGTTTGTGAGCACTCTGCTTTCGCAAATGTCCATGTGCGTGTGAATGTGCGTGTCAAAGAGTCCATGAATGTATGTGTATGTATATGGGTGTGATGTGTTCAGTTTCACAAGAGTCCATGTGAGTGGTTACCCGTACAGAAGCACAGGTTGGTAGGTGGGGGCCTGAACAGAATCTGGCCACCGGGTCCCTGGTTGATAGGCTCCGTAATGTTGCATTGGGTACATGGATCTGGCTGGGACATCCATATTGTAGCAGGCTGGATTACCAAACTCATCATAGGTGAATAACTTTGGTGGTCGTCGTTCCCTCCTTGACCGCTCTTGTGCTTGTCTGTTGTCACTGTGGCTTTCATGTGCAGGGAGTGACAGAGGTGGCAGCACAGGGTCATTTCCAAGAATTCCAAGTCCCTCAGATGCCTCATCGCTGTCCAGCAAATCAATCCTGCTGTGATCCTCCTCCGGCTGTAGTAGTCTTTCCTGTTCCTCTCCTTGTTTGTCATGAGTCCTTGTAGGTTCAGTGCCTGCCGACTGGCCAGTATGCTCCTCTTCATTACATGCCTGCGGTTGTGCATCTTGAGGAGGCTGTAGAGGTAGGTAATAAAACCAGTCATCCTCTGAGTCCTCATCACTGTCATCCTCTTGCTGAGTATTGATCGTCCCCTCATTTGTCGGTTTTTTTCTCTGCGGTCTGGCAACTTTTAGGGGAACTTCCAAGGGCAGGTGATCACACGGTAGCAAGAGATTGCGGTGTAGTATCCTGTTATCTCTCCCTTTTCCTTGTTCCGGTACAACTTCGTAAACTGGAGCATCCTTATTCACCCTACGAACAACCTTGTGGATAATTTCCTCCCATTGGCTGCGTAGCTTGCCAGTTCCTCCTCTTGGGGTCAAGTTCCTGACCAGAACACGGTCTCCTGGTTCCAACTCTGAGCTCCTCACTTTGCGATCATGGTTTCTTTTTCCTCTTTCAGCTGACTTTCTTGCATTGTCCTTTGTAATTTCATAGGCTTCCTGCATCCCTTTTCGGCACTTTCGCATGTACTCTCTGTGGTCAGGTGTACCTGTTGCTGGTGTCAGGCGGAAGAGTATGTCGCCAGGCAGTCTTGGCGTCCTCCCAAAAAGAAGATAAAAAGGAGAAAAGCCAGTGACTTCACATCTTGTACTATTATATGCAAAAACCAACTTATTCAATGAGTCTTTCCAGCTTGATTTCTCTTTTTCTGTCAGTGTTCTCAGCATCTGTATGAGTGTACGATTAAAATGTTTGACTTGTCCATTTCCTTCAGGGTGGTAGGGCGTTGTTCGCGAACCTAACACTCCAGAGGTCTTTTTCAGCTGTGCTATGAGTTGGTTTTGAAATTCACCACCTTGATCATGATGGATACCTTGAGGGAATCCAAATTTCAGTGCATAATCATTGAAAAGTTTATCTGCCACTGTTTTTGCTGACTTGTTGGTTGTAGCGTACGCTTGGGCAAATCTTGAGAAATGGTCAATAATTACCAAAATGTACTCATACCCGCCTGCACTCTGGTCAACATGTAGAAAATCAATGGAGACTAACTCAAAGGGCTGAGTTGTGACAATGTTGGTTATGGGTGCCTTAATCTCTCGGCTGGGCTTCTTCTTTTTCAAACATGAACAGCTTCGAGCCACATAGTGTTGAATGTCCTGTTGCATATAGGGCCAAAAGAAGCGTTCTCTTACCAGCGAGGTGGTTCGGTCAATCCCTTGGTGCCCCATATCATCATGCAGCTCCTTCAGAACAGTTGCTTTGTACTTTTCTGGCAAAACGAGCTGTGTTCGTGTAGCTGTTTTTCGACGCAGGATGCCGTCATCATCCAAGGTAAGTTTTTCCCATTCACTCATCAGTCTTTTACTCTGCACACTGAATGATTTTAACTGTTTGTTTTCAGGTCTCTTATTTAACTGACGACATTCCATCACTGGGCCAATATTTTTATCTTCCTTCTGAGCATGACAAATCTTCGCTAGCGAGAAAGGCTGATGTTTTGGCTTGTTGATGTCTTTACACTGAGGAGACAGAGCCATGGACCACACTGTGTTAGGATTTGGGTCCTCAATTGACTGTACGACTGCTTGTACCGAACGAGATGACATTTCCTCAGTACAGTCTTTAAACATTGTCTCAATATCCAATGGCATCCTCGAGAGTGTGTCGGCATCAACGTTTTCTTTTCCTGGCCGGTATCGAATGGTCAGGTGAAAATCCGCTAATTCAGCAACCCACCTGCATCCAGTTGCATTTAGTTTAGCTGTAGACAAGACATATGTGAGCGGATTATTGTCCGTGTACACAGTGCATGATGAGCTGATCAAATAATCCCTAAATTTTTCACACACGGCCCACTTAAGGGCGAGGAACTCTAGTTTTCCAGAATGAAAATGGTAGTTCTTCTCGGATGTAGTGAGAGCTCTGGACGCATATGCTATTACACGCAGTTTTTCTTCCTGTTCCTGATACAAAACTGCACCCAGGCCCAGGTTGGAAGCGTCTGTGTGTAAAACAAAAGGTTTGTTAAAGTCAGGAAAGGCAAGGATTGGTGGTTCAACTAAGTGGTCCAACAGTTCCTCAAGTAAGTGTTGATGTTTTTCTGTCCATACAATGGGCTGGTTGGATGGCGCGCCATTGTGTTTTCTTTTAAGCTGTCTTGTTCTTTTAGCACGTTCGTCAGTCTTTTGTACATCAGGAGGGGTTCTCATGAGGTCGTAAAGAGGGGCAGCGATTTGAGAAAAATCCCGAATATACTGACGGTAATAACTCAGGAGACCCATGATAGCTCTTAATTCTCCCACATTGGTTGGTGGCTTGTTTTTTAGGGCTCTGACAGCTATGGTGTCAGCAGGGTCCATTTTGCTACCCTCTGCTGAAATGACCCGCCCAAGATAGCGAACCTCTCGTCGAAACATCTCACATTTGGACGGCTTCAACTTTATACCGTTCTCTCTCAGTCGCCTCAGCACAGTTCTGACATTTTCAACATGGCTTTCAAATGACTGACTGAACACAAGGACATCGTCAAGATATGGTACACAAATGTCATCTCGAACCCCCTCAAGACATTCTTCCATGCACCTCTGGAAGGCAGCCGGTGCATTCATTAGGCCAAAAGGGATTCGAATCCATTCATATAAACCCCAGGGGGTCACAAAAGCAGTGAGGGGGCGACTCTCTTTTGCCATGAACCCCTGGTGGTAGGCTTTCCCCTGGTCTAAGAGTGAAAACCAGGAGTTGCCACCCAGGCCATCCATGATGTCCTGCACCCTGGGGATGGGCTGACGGTCTGGAACAGTCTTACGATTTAACTCATGGTAGTCTTTACACAGTCGTAAGCTCCCATCCTTTTTTCGGACGCACACAATTGGGGACGTGTAGGGGGAGTTTGATTTGCGCACCCAACCTTGTGTGATGAGATCATGTAGGTAGCTTTTCATTTCCTGATACAGTGGTTTTGGTACAGAGAGGTAGGTCTTGGCCACTGGCTCTGTGTCTTTCAGTGAGATGGTGAGCTGCAGATTCTCAATACAGCCGATGTCGTCATCAGAGTTTGAGAAAGAGCCTGACTCTTCTTTTAACATTTGTTCCACTATTTCTTTTTCAGGTGAGCTGAGATGATCCAAGTTGACTGGGGGATCCCATTCACCACCAGAAACTTTTTCATTCCTTACTCCCACATTACTCACTGTTACTGGAGGGGTGGTGCAGGGCCGTTCAAAGACTGTCGCTGGATCAACTGCTTGAACTTGCTGTACCGTCCCAATAACAGTTCTGCCAGTGAGCACGATGTCATGATCTGTTGGATTTTGCACGTCGACAAGTATGAATGGTTTTGCAGCCTTCCTCAACATCACAACAGTGTCAGTAAACTCAAGGCCCTCTGGCCATTGTGGATTAACACTAGGCTCAAAGATCAGCGTTGTCTCCTCTTGTAAAGGTGCAGTCAAAACTCGACACTCTACTTTTACAGAGGTGTGTCTGGGGATGTGCACTCGCTCTCTGGTCGTCTTAGCTACATACTCATGAGGTTGCTGCTCAGCAGTAATTTGCTCCAAAAAAACCTCAGCCTGATCCATTCCAAAGCCAGGAAAAGCTGCTTGGACAGTTTTGATTAGCTGCTGTTTATTGGTGGCATTATCCTGCTGCAGTCAGGCCCGGCCCTAACCAATCTGGCGCCCTAGGCAAGATTTTAGGTGGCGCCCCCCCCACATCGGCAGTGAAGTGTATATACTCACAAGAAACTGAATAGCTTTGTCTTTGACCTTTTTTTTTACATACAACTATACCTAATATATAAAGGGGTGGAAAAGTGACTATTACCTGCAGGGCAAACATTAGCTAACCAGAAGGCAATAACAATGTAAACAAAAAACACCGGCTTAAAATATCTAATACAAATGTCCCAGAGGAATGTAGGTGGGAGTACTGTAATTACCTAACGTTACATTATTATTTTCCATAACAATTTAGCCCCCTCCACAATATTAACCCGACGTTAAAACAGAACTAGCTATTTATTGATTAGCAATTGCCGAATCATGTAACATTAGCTTAATGCTAAAAAGCCAGCTACTATCACATTCTGTAACAGACAAATAATTTCATGTAGGCTAACGTTACCTACCTGCTACCTCTGTCTTTTCTCGTTTCTCCTCCTCTTCTTTTCTCTTTTTTCTTCCCTGGGCACCTGACAGTTTTGGCCGTTTTGACATCTTGTGTTGATTTTTTGATATGGTGACGTCCAAAAAGAGTCATGATACCGGAAGGGAGGGGGCGCACCGTGCGGGGGGAGGGGGGGGGGGGGGGGGGGGCGTAATGTTGTAACAAATAATATTTCTAATAAATAGGCTTTACTTTGCATTTTAATTAACGTGGGATTATTTTTTGTATTTAGAAATCATAGTACCAACTTTTTTTTTTTTTTTTTTTTTTTTTTTTTTTTTCTCCAACATTTGTGGCACTGGCGTGGCGCCCCCTGATGGACGGCGCCCTTAGCATTTGCCTATACGGCCTATGCCACGGGCCGGCCCTGGCTGCAGTTCAGTAGCGACTATCAGTCCAATCACATTTGAGCCAATGATAGGTTGAGAAAGATTGTTACCTTTAATGATCAGGGTGGGAACAATGACCTCTGCTGTAGGGACTCCATCTGAAGCTAATTTAAATGTCACCTCTATCCATCCTGTGTATGGCATGTCTCCCCCATTAGCTGCAATGAGGTTTAAAGTTTCATCAGCTTCAAGAAGTTCAGAAATGTCCCTTAATGTTATCTGTGGTAAGTGCTCTGTTTTCCATTGTTCACTCACTACAGTCACTTGTGAGCCAGAGTCCCACAGAGCTCTAACCTGCTGACCTTGAATATGGCAGTCAATTAAATATCTCCTCCCAACTAGTGGAGCGACTTTGACCTGTTTTCTCTTTTGTGGTGTAGTTCGGACTGTATTGCATGAGGTTGTTGTACATTGATTCCTGTGGACTTCCCAATGTTCATTTTGACATGTTTTTGAACAGTATAACACACCTTTACATGTTGCACATTGTCTCAGCCTCACATTTCTTCCATGTACACCACACTTTGCACAAACTTGGGGCACGATTGATGAGACGGTCACTCCCTGCCCCGCTGGGGTGACCCTTGCCCGTTTAAACCACTCCCTCTGAATGGACCTAATCTTCCCATTATGCAACCAGCTGCGAAGTGTTCACTACTGCCACACTTGAAGCAGTGAATGCAGTCTTCAGTGTTTGTCTGCTGGCAAGCATAGCATCTTGCTCTACGGCGTGGTGCAGGTGTGGGCGGAGCATATTGATTGCCAAACCTTTGGTTGAGTTGAGGATAGCAGTGTTGTGCTGCGGGGGCAGGAGTGGCCCAGTGTCTCTGTGGTGGGTGATAGTGAACTGGTGCTGACTGATGTGGAGGGCAGTCTGGTGCAGCTGATGGATCTGGGTGCTGTCTGGGGAAGTAAGAGGGCTGCTGCATAGACTCTTTAATGGAAGCCACTTCAGCTTTAAGATCTTTTAAGAGGGACATGTTAACTTTCATCTCCTGCAGTTCTGTGAGAATATCAGTTTGATTCTTATTGTGACTTGACTGGCTTGTTTTTTCCTTCTTTTCAGCTGGAGTGTGGTCAGACTGAGCAGAGTGAACAGCTACAGGTCGCTGTGGTGTTGTAATTTTTTTCTTGTCTTGCCTCTCACTTTCGTAGGCACATGCAATATTCAGTTTCTCAAACAGGAGTTCATCAGAAACACGAGCTTGCTCTAGATATGGCTGGAGATCCCGTTTGATATTATCATTCTGCAAGCCAGTCATAACTGAGTGAAGGAACATGATCTGTACTAGCACTGGGTCGAACCTTAAGCCTGACTCCGCCTCCTGTGAGGCAAACAGAATCTTCTGTCTTAGATCGAGAGCACGGATGAGGAAGTTTTGAGAAGTCTCTTTTGTGCCTTGGACTTCAGATGACAGCTGCTTATATAATTCTGTGGCACTCTTTTCTTGGTAATGACAGCGGAGTATTCTTCTCAAAGTCGGTAACGTGAGGTCACTTTTCCCCTCTAAGTAGCTGCGTAGCTGCATTCCTGGAACAATTGCTCTTATGACAGCATCAACAATTTCAGTCTCTGGGAAACCTTTGAGGAGGCCATGCTCAATCTGTCGGGCTAAGCTGGAAAATGTGAGGCGGTCTTTTTGTCTTGGTTCTCCAATTTGTCCAGCTATTTTAAATTCTTTGTGCCAGGAGATAGGGGTTTGACCTGGAACTTGTCCTTTTGGCTCTTCTTTTGGTGCTACCTTATTACAGATCTTGTCTACTTCGTCTTTGAAGGAGAGGAGCTCTGCCATTCCCATATCCTCGAGTTGCTCTAACTCCTCTCTCTGCAGGTGGTTACTTATCATTGTAATTAACGATGCTCTATTTTTTCCTTCCACATGTTTAAGAGCATCTCCAGCAATAGCAAGAGAGACACATAGTTCTTTTAGATTGTCTGCTGATAATTTACATAAAAGTCCAGTTATTTCCAACTGCAATGTCTCTGTCTCGGTTGACTCCATTATTGCCGTGGCAACGACTCAGTGTACTGTTGCAGTGGTAGTTTGTGTGCTAAACTTTGGCAATGGCGCTCCTGGTGCCTTAAGTTCACCTCAGATTGCTTGTGCTGCGTTGTAGACACTCCAACCGTCACCGTTTCAGTCACTGGATGCTGCCTCTCTGGGTAAGTTGAACGGGACTGAATGAGAGCTGGGGACGTCTGTCGCTGGCAGAAGTCGAACCTCGTCTCACCCGATCCCAGCGGTGCCTCCAAAATGTTTTACCCCTGTAGAGGGGGGAATATTGAACAGAAACACGGACACGATGTTCACTCATTCAGGTCCAGTCTGTAATGGCAATGTTCCAAATACATACACTTTTAAACAATACTTTTTAAACATTGCACCTTTTTAAACATTATTCTTTTTTAAGCATTACATTTCTGTATTCAAAACATGAAAGAAGTAGAAAAATAAAGCATTGTGCTGGAACTTTAATCTGTACAAAAATGTAATATTTTTATCATATTTTTATCAATAGCTAATTAGATCAGAACTGACACTCCTTTAGTGTAAACACAAATAGAAATGCATAATTATCATCACCAAATATAACTGTAAAGCATTGACTTTTAACTTTTAACATTTTCCTCTACAAAATAACAACAGCAGAGCAAAATCTTTCATCTCAAAATCTACTCTCATGAAAAACGACTACACAACATAAAAAAAAGACATCTCTGCATCAAACTAATCTCAACACACACGCGCACACGCACGCACACGCAGTCACACGCGGTCATTCACACACAGGCAGCTTTAAAGCATGTAGGTAAGTACCTTACAGTCAGAGAGCAAAAATACATTTCAAAGTGTTGAATAACCACATTTCTTTACCTGTAGAGGGGGGGATATTGAACTGAAACACGGACACGATGTTCACTCATTCAGGTCCAGTCTGTAATGGACGAATGAAAGAACGTGTCTCCCTCTACAGGTAAGCCAGGCAAAAGTAGTTGAAACCCGATCAGTGACTAAAACAACAAATAAGCATTTTTAAAACGCAGGTACTAAAGAAAAACAACATAAAGTCAGGAAGTATTTTCCAAACAAACATTAGAATGTTTTTAACACAGATTACTATTTTTTTGCATTTGTCTTTTTAGACTCTTCTGCAACAGGCAACAGTAATAGATGGCAGATCACCTTATCACAATTTCTTTTCCTTCATACCCTTTTTTAAACTTTGTAAAGTAATTGTTTATGATGTTCTTTCTCCCTTTTTTTCTTACTTTTACCAGATACTATAATTAATTAAAGCTTAGTTTTTTTCCCCTTCCTGTTTACTGTCTGCATGTTCACATTTACAGCAATTTTATAACTACTACAACTTCATATTGCAATGTGTTTCTGTCATTAAATTCTAAGTTAATGATTATTTGAAAAAAATAAAATAAAAAATAAATTTAAAAAAGTTTCTCAGTTCGAACATTAAATATCTTGTATTTGCAGGCTATTCAATTGAATATAAGTTGAAAAGGATTTGCAAATAATTGTGTTCTGTTTTTATTTACGAATTACATAACGTGCCGGGTTTTGTACAATCTTTTAATATCAACTCTTAATATCTCTGTTGATATCATCCCTTGACATCACCTTGTAATATAATTTCTTAATAACATCTCTTGATACCATCCAAGATATCATCTCATCATGGATGTTGTCATTCATCTAGAACCTTGTGTTCTCAGGATAATCAATCGATCGCAACTGGACTGTTTGGGTTGTCTTTCAAGACGTTTTGCCTCTCATCCAAGTAGGCTTCATCAGTTTATCGGGTGTTTTGACACCAGCTGCAAGAAGAGAGCTGACCTATCTAAGTCTAAGACTAAATCTGACCAATCTGAGTCTAAGACTAGATGTGACCAATCTAAGTCTAAGACTAGATCTGACCAATCTAAGGCTAGGACTATATGTGACCAATCTAAGTCTAAGACTAGATGTGCCCAATCTAAGTCTAAGACTAGATCGGACCAATCTAATTCTAAGACTATATGTGACCAATCTAAGTCGAAGACTACATGTGACCAATCTAAGTCGAAGACTAGATGTGACCAATCTAAGTCTAAGACTAGATCGGACCAATCTAAGTCTAAGACTAAATCTAACCAATCTAAGTCTAAGACTAAATCTGACCAATCTAAGTCTACGACTAGATGTGACCAATTTAAGTCTAAGACTAGATGTGACCAATCTAAGACTAGATCTGAACATTCTAAGTCTAAGACTAGATTGGACAAATCTAAGTCTAAGACTAGATTTAAACAATCTAAGTCTAAGACTAGGTGTGACCTATCTAAGTGTAAGACTAAATGTGATCAATCTAAGTTTAAGACTAGATGTGACCAATCTAAGTCTAAGACTAGATGTGACCAATCTAAGTCTAAGACTAGATGTGACCAATCTAAGTCTAAGACTAGATGTGACCAATCTAAGTCCAAGACTAGATGTGACCAATCTAAGTCTAAGACTAGATCTGACCAATCTAAGTTTAATACTGGATGTGACCAATCTAAGTCTAAGACTAAATGTGACCAATCTAAGGTTAAGACTAGATGTGACCAATCTAAGTCTAAGACTAGATGTGACCAACTAAGTCTAACACTAGATCTGACCAATCTAAGTCTAAGACTAAATGTGACCAATTTAAGTCCAAGACTAGATGTGATCAATCTAAGTCTAAGACTAGATGTGACCAATCTAAGTCTAAGAGTAGATGTGACCTATCTAAGTCTAAGACTAGATCTGACAAATCTGAGTCTAAGACTAGATGTGACCAATCTAAGTCTAAGACTAAATGTGACCAATCTAAGTCTAAGACTAGATGTGACCAATCTAGGTCTAAGACTAGATGTGACCAATCTAAGTCTAAGACTAGATGTGACCAATCTAAGTCTAAGACTAAATGTGACCAATCTAAACTAAGACTAGATGTGACCAATCTAAGTCTAAGATTAAATGTGACCAATCTAAGTCTAAGACTAGATGTGACCAATCTAAGTCTAAGACTAAATGTGACCAATCTAAGTCTAAGACTAGACGTGACCAATCTAAGGTTAAGACTAGATGTGACCAATGTAAGTCTAAGACTAGATGTGACCAACTAAGTCTAACACTAGATCTGACCAATCTAAGTCTAAGACTAGATGTGACCAATTTAAGTCCAAGACTAGATGTGACCAATCTAAGTCTAAGACTAGATGTGACCAATTTAAGTCCTGGACTAGATGTTATCAATCTAAGTCCAAGACTAGATGTGACCAATCTAAGTCTAAGACTAGATCTGACCAATCTAAGTTTAATACTGGATGTGACCAATCTAAGTCTAAGACTAGATGTGACCAATCTAAGTCTAAGACTAAATGTGACCAATCTAAGGTTAAGACTAGATGTGACCAACTAAGTCTAACACTAGATCTGACCAATCTAAGTCTAAGACTAAATGTGACCAATTTAAGTCCAAGACTAGATGTGATCAATCTAAGTCTAAGACTAGATGTGACCAATCTAAGTCTAAGAGTAGATGTGACCTATCTAAGTCTAAGACTAGATCTGACAAATCTGAGTCTAAGACTAGATGTGACCAATCTAAGTCTAAGACTAAATGTGACCAATCTAAGTCTAAGACTAGATGTGACCAATCTAGGTCTAAGACTAGATGTGACCAATCTAAGTCTAAGACTAGATGTGACCAATCTAAGTCTAAGACTAAATGTGACCAATCTAAACTAAGACTAGATGTGACCAATCTAAGTCTAAGATTAAATGTGACCAATCTAAGTCTAAGACTAGATGTGACCAATCTAAGTCTAAGACTAAATGTGACCAATCTAAGTCTAAGACTAGACGTGACCAATCTAAGGTTAAGACTAGATGTGACCAATGTAAGTCTAAGACTAGATGTGACCAACTAAGTCTAACACTAGATCTGACCAATCTAAGTCTAAGACTAGATGTGACCAATTTAAGTCCAAGACTAGATGTGACCAATCTAAGTCTAAGACTAGATGTGACCAATTTAAGTCCTGGACTAGATGTCATCAATCTAAGTCCAAGACTAGATGTGACCAATCTAAGTCTAAGAGTAGATGTGACCTATCTAAGTCTAAGACTAGATCTGACAAATCTGTGTCCAAGACTAGATCTGACCAATCTAAGTCCAAGACTAGATGTGACCAATCTAAGTCTAAGACTAGATCTGACCAATCTAAGTTTAATACTGGATGTGACCAATCTAAGTCTAAGACTAGATGTGACCAATCTAAGTCTAAGACTAAATGTGACTAATCTAAGGCTAAGACTAGATGTGACCAACAAAGTCTAACACTAGATCTGACCAATCTAAGTCTAAGACTAAATGTGACCAATTTAAGTCCAAGACTAGATGTGATCAATCTAAGTCTAAGATTAGATGTGACCAATCTAAGTCTAAGAGTAGATGTGGCCTATCTAAGTCTAAGACTAGATCTGACAAATCTGAGTCTAAGATTAGATCTGACCAATCTAAGACTAAGACTAGATCTGACCAATCTAAGTCTAATACTGGATCTAAGACTAGATGTGACCAATCTAAGTCTAAGACTAGATGTGACCAATCTAAGTCTAAGACTAAATGTGACCAATCTAAGTCTAAGACTAGATGTGACCAATCTAGGTCTAAGACTAGATGTGACCAATCTAAATCTAAGACTAGATGTGACCAATCTAAGTCTAAGACTAAATGTGACCGATCTAAACTAAGACTAGATGTGACCAATCTAAGTCTAAGACTAAATGTGACCAATCTAAGTCCAAGACTAGATGTGACCAATCTAAGTCTAAGACTAAATGTGACCAATCTAAGTCTAAGACTAGACGTGACCAATCTAAGGTTAAGACTAGATGTGACCAATGTAAGTCTAAGACTAGATGTGACCAACTAAGTCTAACACTAGATCTGACCAATCTAAGTCTAAGACTAGATGTGACCAATTTAAGTCCAAGACTAGATGTGACCAATCTAAGTCTAAGACTATATGTGACCAATTTAAGTCCTAGACTAGATGTCATCAATCTAAGTCTAAGACTAGATGTGACCAATCTAAGTCTAAGAGTAGATGTGACCTATCTAAGTCTAAGACTAGATCTGACAAATCTGTGACTAAGACTAGATCTGACCAATCTAAGTCCAAGACTAGATGTGACCAATATAAGTCTAAGACTAGATGTGCCCAATTTAAGTCCTAGACTAGATGTCATCAATCTAAGTCTAAGACTAGATGTGACCAATCTAAGTCTAAGAGTAGATGTGACCTATCTAAGTCTAAGACTAGATCTGACAAATCTGTGTCTAAGACTAGATCTGACCAATCTAAGTCTAAGACTAGATCTGACCAATCTAAGTTTAATACTGTATGTGACCAATCTAAGTCTAAGACTAGATGTGACCAATCTAAGTCTAAGGCTAAATGTGACCAATCTAAGGTTAAGACTAGATGTGACCAATCTAAGTCTATGACTAGATGTGACCAACTAAGTCTAACACTAGATCTGACCAATCTAAGTCTAAGACTAAATGTGACCAATTTAAGTCCAAGACTAGATGTGATCAATCTAAGTCTAAGACTAGATGTGACCTATCTAAGTCTAAGACTAGATCTGACAAATCTGAGTCTAAGACTAGATCTGACCAATCTAAGTCTAAGACTAGATGTGACCAATCTAAGGCTAAGACTAGATGTGACCAATCTAAATCTAAGACTAGATGTGACCAATTTAAGACTAAGACTAAATCTGACCAATCTAAGTCTAAGACTAGATCTGACCAATCTAAGTCTATGATCATGAACACATGAAGCCTACTTGGATGAGAGGTTAAACTTCTTCCAAGACAAACTAAACAGTTCAATTGCAATCTATTGAATGAATTGAGAACCTTTTTATAGAATCTCCTAATATCGTATCTTTTTATCAGCTCTTAATATAGTTTCCAAGTATAATTTCTTTCAGCAATATATGTAAACATAGAGTTTGTAGGCAGCACAACCACGAGTGTGCCAACAGTGGTACCTATTAAATAGCATGCCACCAATGAAGGCTGTAGCCCCCGAACCCCACCCTCCACACATGTTCAGAATCCTGTGGGCGAGAGATACGCCTGGGAAGCAGAGAGAGAGAGCAGTGAGGTGGAAACATGGTTGAGCATGAGAGACAAAAATAGAGCAATAGAGCAGTCAATTAGGCGGAGAGGAAAACTCCTTGACGGAGGATGTGAAGATTCCTTTTCTTCACAGTGTATGGATGTGAGAATCTCATGGATCTTCACCTTGTTTTGTGATGCGGGAATCCACGTGGGCCTGGAGCCATCCCACTGTAGCAAGGATGGCTCCAGCGGCACTGGCCCGGATTGTGGTTGCTGCGATGTGGACCTGCCTCACCGAGCATTCCTCTGCTGACATCCATCTGCACTAACAAGGTAAGGATGGCACACGTGAGCTCTGATTATTATTGCAGCAGGAAGGATGTTGTATATCTGTTATTAAAAATATGAAAAACAATTAATGAGCCCAGAAAGTAGGCTAAGCACACCCCAAAGACATAAATCAATTATTTACGTCCCTTTTGTTCCCTGAAACCATTTAGCTTTCCTCCACACTTGATTCACATGAATTGTAGGAGCAGTCTGGAAAAATTCCCATGTTCTATGAGGTTTTTATCTTTAGTTTTTGTCCTGAAGCATCTCCTCACTAAAGGTCTCACAGTTTGACCAGAGGTCACAAAGAGGTCATAAAATTGCACATATTAATTAGAAACATTAGAAATTTTTTACAGTACTCTTTTCACTTCTTTTTTATTATTGTTTTCAAAATGCATATATTTTTTCCTGTAAATGTCCATTCCTAAATAAACAGGAAATGCTTTTTATGATGGAAGATCACTTATACTCAAAGTAAATATCTCTTAGTTACTGAATACGAAAAAGTATTGCAATGAAAGTCTGATGCAGTCGTCCCTCGTTTATCGTGGTTGGTACTGAACATGACCGAAATAGACACATTTTCGCAAATTAGGATTATTACTTAAAAGGGCATTATGATTTTATTCTCTATTTAAACACTTTGCTGTTGTCTACGTACCATCTAATGCTGGTGCTTAGATCCAAATGTTGCATAGATTTAGTTTTACAGACCATTTTCAAGCTACTTTCTGACTGTCTCCTCAAGATACGCCTTTTTGTGGGCCGTCTTATTTACATGCCGAAGTCCTTCTCCAGGCCAAGGCCGAGCCCTTCGACTATATCTCCACCCCATCAGCCATGATGTCTCGCAAAGCTCTTCGGGTAAACCGCTCTCATTGATGGAGATATCCTTGATGTAACTAAGGCAAAATATGTCACTAAAGTCTCAAATTCCAAACGGCTCGTTTGGAAGAAGGCAAGATTGTTTTATAAATATCGCCGCCGTGCCTCCATGGTTCGGTTTTTAATGTTCGGGACTTGTACAAATACACAAAAACAGGTACCAAAGATAAGAACATTTGGTTTTGCATAAAAGGACCCTTTTAAAAAAGCAAATATTTTCATAAGTAGAGCAAAAACAGTTTTGGATCTTCCAAATACGTTTTTAATAATCAACCATGGATGACAAAAGGATTAAAAAATGCTTGTAAGAAGAAGAATACACTATATAGGAAATTTATAGCACAAAGAACTACAGAGGCAGAAATTAAGTACAAAAAGTATAAAAACAAGTTAACATACATACTACGATTATGTAGAAAAGAATATTACAGTGAATTATTGGACAAGAACAAAACTAATATGAGAGCAACATGGGGCATCCTCAATAGCATTATAAAAAATGGCACTAAGAGGGACTACCCTCAATACTTCTTAGACGGAAATAAAAAAAATGACAACATAAAGGAAGTAGTTGAAAGCTTCAATAATTATTTTGTAAATATTGGACCAAAATTGGAAGAAAG
The DNA here is from genome assembly GCF_033978685.3 of Nerophis lumbriciformis. NCBI lineage: Eukaryota > Metazoa > Chordata > Actinopteri > Syngnathiformes > Syngnathidae > Nerophis > Nerophis lumbriciformis. The sequence continues at coordinate 23,347,112 of NC_084578.2, read as the reverse complement.
GATTCCAGACCCAGTTTCAATTGAGGACTATAATGATACCATAGAGCGAAATCCCAACTCCATGTTCCTCAGTAATGTGACACAGGAGGAAATAGTTACAATCGTGAAAAAATGTAAATCCAAGACTTCAACTGATTGTAATGAAATTGATATGGAAACGATAAAAAAGGTTATTGAAGAGATTTCAGGACCATTAATGTATATTAGTAACCTATCATTTCAAACAGGTACATTTCCAAACAAAATGAAAATAGCTAAAGTTGCACCAATTTATAAGACTGGCGACAAACATCAATTTACAAACTATAGACCTGTTTCCTTACTTCCACAATTTTCTAAAATCATTGAAAAACTGTTCAATAACAGATTAGAGAGTTTCATAAATAAAAATAGAATACTCGAAGAAAATCAATATGGATACAGAGCTAATGTTTCAACTTCGATGGCTTTAATTGAAATTACAGAAGAAATTACCAATGCTATAGATAATAAAAAATGTGCGGCAGCAGTTTTTATGGATCTAACTAAAGCATTTGACACAATTAATCACAATATTTTAATCAAAAAACTAGAACGATATGGCATCAGAGGGTTAGTCTTAAACTGGATAAGAAGTTATCTAATGAACAGGAAACAATACGTGAAGGTAGGCGAACACACCTCTACAACGCTAAATATATCCTGTGGTGTACCTCAGGGATCAATACTAGGACCTAAATTATTCAATCTATATATAAATGACATTTGTAAAGTTACAAAAGATTTAAAGTTAGTATTATTTGCGGATGATACAACAGCGTTTTGTTCAGGAGAGAATACACAGAAGATACTACAAATAATAACAGAAGAAATGAACAAATTAAAAAGATGGTTTGACAAAAACAGACTATCGTTGAATCTCAGTAAAACTAAAATAATGCTATTTGGTAACAGTAGAAGAGAAAGTCAAACACAAATACAAATAGACGGAATAGAAATTGAAAGAGTAAATGAAACCAAATTTCTAGGTATAATGATTGATGATAAATTGAACTGGAAATCTCACGTAAAAAATATACAACATAAAGTAGCAAGAAACACGTCAATAATGAATAAAGCAAAACATGTTCTAGACAAAAAATCACTTCATATTCTCTACTGCTCACTAGTGTTACCATATCTGAGTTATTGTGCAGAAATATGGGGAAATAATTACAAAAGTACACTTCATTCATTAACGGTGTTACAAAAAAGATCAGTTAGAATAATACATAATGTTGGATATAGAGAACACACAAATCCTTTATTTATTGAATCAAAGATTCTGAAATTCTACGACATAGTGAATTTGCAAACAGCTAAAATTATACACAAAGCAAACTATAACCTGCTACCCAAGAATATACAACAATTCTTCTCAAAAAAAGAGGAGAAATATAATCTTAGAGAGAAATGTAATTTAAAACATTTGTATGCACGTACAACACTTAAGACCTTCAGTATATCAGTATGTGGAATTAAATTATGGAATGGATTAAGCAAAGCAATCAAACAATGTACTAATATGATCCACTTCAAGAAACTCTTCAAACTTAAAGTGTTTACAAAGTACAAAGAAGAAGAACCATGATAAACATTCTGAATTTATTTAACTCATCCATTCTTTCATTCTTTCACTCACAAAATAATCTTACTTATCTCAACATATGAAATGTAACTTACTTCACCAATTATTATTTATTTACTTATTTTATTGTGATTACTTATGGAGTATATTGTGAATAAATTGAGAACAGGAAGTGAACAAAAGTTTTAGCAACTGTCATGTAAAAGAAAAGGGGTAGGATTAAATAAGCTTTGCTTCTTCCTACTCCTTTTCGAACATGTTGAAAAGAGAAACTGGAGATTGTGATGTATCATGTTGTATACTTGCATGTTCGAAATAAACTCAAAACTCAAACTCAAACTCAAACATAATTAGAGCACTCTAAAAATGGAATAATACCTATATATTCACAGAGGTGGGTAGTAACGCGCTACATTTACTCCGTTACATCTACTTGAGTAACTTTTGGGATAAATTGTACTTCTAAGAGTAGTTTTAATGCAACATACTTTTACTTTTACTTAAGTATATTTATAGAGAAGGAACGCTACTTTTACTCCGCTACTTTTATCTACATTCAGCTCGCTACTCGCTACTAATTTTTATCGATCTGTTAATGCACGCTTTGTTTGTTTTGGTCTGTCAGACAGACCTTCAAAGTGCCTGCCTTACTGGTGACGTTTCACTTCGTTCCACCAATCAGATGCAGTCACTGGTGACGTTGGACCAATCAAACAGAGCCAGGCGGTCACATGACCTGACTTAAACAAGTTGAAAAACTTATTGGGGTGTTACCATTTAGTGGTCAATTGTACGGAATATGTACTGTACTGTACAATCTACTAATAAAAGTTCCAATCAATCAATCAAAAGTGTGAAGGAAAAAAGATACTTTTTTTATTTCAACCGTACATCCTGTCAAAAGCCTAAAGACTGACCGCACATGAGGACGTTCCTGTCTTCACAATAAAAGTGCTGCTCCGTCGCGCCTGCGCTTTCAAAATAAGAGTCTCCGAAAGCCAGCGAAAACAAGCTAGCAAGCTACGGAGTTTGCCGCCAATATATTTCTTGTAAAGTGTATAAAAACGAATATGGAAGCTGGACAAATAAGATGCCAAAAACCCACCACTTTCATGTGGTATTAGACAGAAAGGAGGAACTTTTCTTCTCCTCCATTTGAAAACTTGGACGTTATCATCACGACTGTCTGAATTACAATCAATGCAAGTCATCAGAATCAGGTAATACACCAACTTATATTCTAGTCTTCATGAAAGAAAGGAATCTATATGTTAAACATGCATGTATATTCATTAAAACACCTTTAACATGTAAACAAAAACAGCAAAATAAATAAATATAAATTATATACTGTATATATCAATGTATGTATGTATATATATATATATATATATATATATATATATATATATATATATGATATGAGTGTGTATGTTACTCATCAGTTACTCAGTACTTGAGTAGTTTTTTCACAACATACTTTTTACTTTTACTCAAGTAAATATATGGGTGACTACTCCTTACTTTTACTTGAGTAATAAATCTCTAAAGTAACAGTACTCTTACTTGAGTACAATTTCTGGCTACTCTACCCACCTCTGTATATTCACCACTTGTTTCGCCCAATATAGTAGTCTTGAATGTATTCTACTGTAGATTACAGTAGTCATCTGTAGCCCGGAGGATCCTCCAAGTGTTTTTGCTATGGTTGTCACCCCATCACTATACCACCAGTATACTTAGACCAAATACTTCGGTGAAGTCTATCCAAAATGTATTATGCCAAAAACTGGTCATCTTGAGATTGTCTCTGTAAAGATAGAGTAGCACAAGGATTAGCGGCATGTTGTTTACAAAGCATTCCTTAACCCTGAAACGGAAATCGTGCTTGGAGAAAATTTGTTGATCGTCATGACATTACACTAATAGAAAATACGACATATAAATTGTAAATAAAACTCAAAATAAGATGTCATGATCCGTTGCCCGGGTCATGTTATGTTTAGTTTGGTATATCCTGAGTTGTTGTCTATTTCTGTTTCAGCACCTTTGTTAGTTTTCTTCGTTGGCATGGGTGCTGATTTTCTTCATCTGCCTCTGATTAGGGGTCAAGACGCTCACCTGCTCCCGGTCACTAATCAGAGAGCAATTTATTTCTGCCGCGTGCCACACTCTGTCTAGGCAGTCCTACTCGCCTCCTGCTCGTTCTTGTGTTAAGCTTTGCCACAGTTTCCCGTAACATCGTACGCTTTTGTGTTTTTGCCCTTGCTTATTGTAAATAAATAAGCATCTTACCGGCACGCGCCTTCCTGCCGTCCTTTCTGCATCTTGGGGACACGACCACCAACCATGCGACCCAGACGTGACATAACACTTATTATTATCCCAACTGCATTCGGGCGGAAGGCGGGGTACATCCTGGACAAGTCGCCACCTCATCGCAGGGCCAACACAGATAGACAGACAACATTCACACTCACATTTACACACTAGAGACCATTTAGTGTTGCCAATTAACCTATCCCCAGATGCATGTCTTTGGAGGTGGGAGGAAGCCTGAGTACCCAGAGGGAACCCATGCAGTCACGGGGAGAACATGCAAATGAATCAAATGATGCTTTTTTTTAAATGTCTTTGTTTAATCCATTTCATCATTTAATTCCACATACTGATGTACTAAAGGTTTTAAGTGTTGTATGTGCATACAAGTTAATTATTATTATTAATCAGATGAAAACATTTGACAGCCTTGGTACTTGGATATTTCAGTACCAAAGTCCGTCGACAAAATTTTTGGAAGTAAAAGTACTGCAGCACTAGCGTTGTTATCTGACTGAAAACTACAATAATACAAAGTACATTGAGTGTTCAAGTAAGACAATGTTCATTATGTACAGTAGTAGTATTTTTATTTTAGTGTTGGACTCTGGTGGACATTAACAAATATTCAATATTCATTGAATAACTATATTTATTCATTTTACTTGCATAAACCTGCATATTTTCTATACAGTCATGTGACATGTTCATCTTTTGTGACTCTTTTCATTACTTACATAAGAACAGTAAATTAACAACAATAAAAGATCAAGTAAGAATATTTGTGATGTGAGCGTTAATAAATGGGTGATTGATTCAGTGTTGAAGATGATGCAATGTGTGTGTGTCTTTTAGTCTAGTGGTCACATAAACATGGCAGCCATGCCTACTCGTGCATACATGATCTCTGTCTTTTGCACCCACACAAGTATATTTACTCAGTGCGCACACGCACACGCACACACACACACACACACACACACACACACACACACACACACACACACACACACACACACACACGCACACACACACACACACACACACACACACACACACACACACACACACACACACACGTTCTCACGCATGCTCCCAAAGCTTCTCAGCTTAATGTAGGTCACAGTATGCACACACAGGTATTCTAGTCCACACACATTCATCTTTAAATATAATTTGTTATCAATATTATGTGTCATGTGCTCCAGTCTGGCTTGATAGAGCTCTGCTTTTTCTACTCCTTATGGACATGTTGAAATGTAAAACTAAACAGGTGATGTACCAAACTGTATGTATGTTTGAAAAAAACTATAACCATAACCACCTAAGTCCCGATGAAGTGAATATTTTATACTTTTATGCTCCTCTGATATCATTTAGTTTGGCAGTGTATCATTCAAGTAAAGCATAGAAATAGAGGAGCTTATTTACGCACGTCCTTCTATAAATATCTCTGTTCTCTCTCTGCTCTCTTTGCAGTTTCTTCCTGTACAGACTGATGTCACCAAATTGTCTTAGCAAGCATAACAAGATACTTTGGCTATATGAATCTGTTTTACTGCCTCTTAATATTGCCTCATGATATTGTCCTTTTAATATAATTTTTTAAAGTACCAGTAGAATGGAAAAACAAGTTGCCTCTATTTTGAAGCTACTATCATACAAACCCCTTTTCCATGTGAGTTGGGAAATTGTGTTAGATGTAAATATTAACGGAATACAATGATTTGCAAATCCTTTTCAACCCATATTCAATTGAATGCACTACAAAGACAAGATATTTGATGTTCAAACTCATAAACTTTATTTATTTTTTCAAATAATAATTAATTAACTTAGAATTTCATGGCTGCAACACGTGCCAAAGTAGTTGGGAAAGGGCATGTTCACCACTGTGTTACATGGCCTTTCCTTTTACCAACACTCAGTAAACGTTTGGGAACTGAGGAAACACATTTTTTAAGCTTCTCAGGTGGAATTCTTTCCCATTCTTGCTTGATGTACAGCTTAAGTGTTCAACAGTCCGGGGGTCGCCGTTGTGGTATTTTAGGCTTCATAATGCGCCACACATTTTCAATGGGAGACATGTCTGGACTACAGGCCGACCAGTCTAGTACCCGCTCTCTTTTACTATGAAGCCACGTTGATGTAACACGTGGCTTGGCATTGTCTTGCTGAAATAAGCAGGGGCGTCCATGGTAACGTTGCTTGGATGGCAACATATGTTGCTCCAAAACCTGTATGTACCTTTCAGCATTAATGGCGCCTTCACAGATGTGTAAGTTACCCATGTCTTGGGCACTAATACACCCCCATACCTTAACAGATGCTGGCTTTTCAACTTTGCCCCTATAACAATCTGGATGGTTCTTTTCCTCTTTAATCCGGAGGACACGACGTCCACAGTTTCCAAAAACAATTTGAAATGTGGACTCGTCAGACCACAGAACACTTTTCACTTTGTATCAGTCCATCTTAGATGAGCTCAGGCCCAGCGAAGCTGACGGCGTTTCTGGGTGTTGTTGATAAACGGTTTTCGCCTTGGAGAGTTTTAACTTGCACTTACAGATGTAGCGACTAACTGTAGTTACTGACAGTGGGTTTCGGAAGTGTTCCTGAGCCCATGTGGTGATATCCTTTACACACCGATGTCGCTTGTTGATGCAGTACAGCCTGAGGGATCAAAGGTCACGGGCATAGCTGCTTACGTGCAGTGATTTCTCCAGATTCTCTGAACCCTTTGACGATATTACGGACCGTAGATGGTGAAATCCCAAAATTCCTTGCAATAGCTGGTTGAGAAAGGTTTTTCTTAAACTGTTCAACTATTTGCTCACACATTTGTTGACAAAGTGGTGACCCTCGCCCCATCCTTGTTTGTGAATGACTGAGCATTTCATGGAATCTACTTTTATACCCAATCATGGCACCCACCAGTTCCCAGTTTGCCTGTTCACCTGTGGGATGTTCCAAATAAGTGTTTGATGAGCATTCCTCAACTTTATCAGTATGTATTGCCACCTTTCCCAACTTCTTTGTCACGTATTGTTGGCATCAAATTCTAAAGTTAATGATTATTTGAAAAAGAAAAATGTTTATCAGTTTGAACATCAAATATGTTGTCTTTGTAGCATATTCAACTGAATATGGGTTGAAAATGATTTGCAAATCATTGTATTCCGTTTATATTTACATCTAACATAATTTCCCAACTCATATGGAAACGGGGTTTGTACATACAGTTTCTGATTTATAACATATAATTAATATAATGACACCGAAAGATGTACAAAGTTTCCGAGTAATTTATAAGGTTACCTCTCCAACGTGCCAGGCGCCATCGAATGTGAGCATTCGCTCATTCCAGTCAGTTACGAGGACGAACTGCTGTGAGGTTGAGACGCCGTTGAGGATGACAAGCATGCAGATGAGCTTCCCTGAAATGGTTTCTCAGAGTTTGTGCAGAAATTCTTTGGTCATGTAAAGCAATTGTTGCAGCAGCTGTCCGGGTGGCTGGTAACAGACGATCATGGAGGTGGACCTGCTGGATGTGGAGGTCATGAGCTGGTGTTGTTTCATGTGGTCTGTGGTTGTCAGGCCGGGAGGATGTACTGCCAAATTCTCTGAAAAGCCTTTGGAGACGCCTTATAGTAAAGAAATTAACATTCAATTCACGGGTAACAGCTCTGGTGGACATTACTGCAGTCAGCATGCCAACTGCACACTCCCTTAAAACTTGTGACATCTGTAGTATTGTGCTGTGTGATAAAACTTCCCATTTCAGAGTGGCCTTTTATTGTGGGTAGCCTAGGGCACACCTGTGCAATAATCATGCTGTATAATCAGCATTTTAATATGCCACACCTATGAAGTGGAATGGATTATCATGGCAAGGAAGAAATGCTCACTAACACAGATTTAGACTGATTTGAACAATATTTGAGAGGAATATTGTATATAGTATGACTATGTTGTCCATATTATGTCTATAGTAAATCTTTTAGATTTTTGAGTTCACTTTATGGAACATGGGGGGAAAAACACAAGTGTTGTGTTTATATTTTTGTTTAGTTTATATGTATGTATCGCTGAGCCGAAGCACATGTTGAGTGAGTCAGCGCGCACACGTACAGCGCATACAAGCAGAAACAGATTGGAGAAAAATAATGGCAAAAAACGATTCTACTGGTTAGCAAAGAAGATGAGAAAAGCGCAATATAGAGGTATTTGATTGGGCTTCAAAACTAACGATAAAGGTAACGCTTTAAACATGGGAGTGCCACGCTGCAAGTGTGCACACTTTAAGACAACATGCCTCGCCGAAAGTATTGCACTCAAACTTAAGTGAACATTTAAATAAGAGGCATCTAGAGTTGCACAAGGAGTTGAAAGAGCGACAGGTAATAATGTAGTTAACTCCCGTGCTGTGCACATACTGTATACATGCACACAGCTGGTTGGCCTGTTGCCAATTATTAGCACATTCAAAACCACCCACGTAATGTATACTAATGCAAGTGAAAATTAAAATGACTGAATTTTGTAACAAATCCCACAATTTCATTCGTGTTTTACCTGCTGCATATCTTATACAGTATATGTACTTTTAGCCATAGTATTTTTTTTAGAATTTACTAATTATTGTATTTGTCTGAAAGCATAGAGCAAGAGTGGCAATCATAACTCATGAAGCATTTAATACATTGCCAGTACAGTTTTTATTCTATTCTAACTTAATTCTAGATTATGGCAGGCTATATGTACCGGTAATATATAAAAGTGTAAATTGTTCTTTGAGTGCAATTAAAAAAAAAGCCCAGTGTGGTTATTGCCCTTTAAGTTTTATTTTAATCTTCTAAAATTGTTCTGGGAGTGCAACAAGAAACATATGTTTATTGTATCGTAAGATTTTCAGTAAAAATGAAGCCAATAATTAAATTGTTGTGATCCTCTTTATTATATCGACATACATTTTGGTATCGGTACCAAACTATTGGTATCAGGTATCCCTAATTTAAATATAAATATACATATAATGCTAACTTTCATCAGTGAATGTGGAACAGCTAATTTTGCAACCATAGCCATATAACTTGATACTCAACACATGCCAACAGCTAACATACTAACATTAGCATGCTAACTACTTTAGCTAAATTTGCAGCCGTTCACCTTACTTTATGCATCTTGCAAATATTCTCACTGTTACCATTACAACATGCCAACGTTAGCATGCTAACGTTTTATGCTTGGTGTTTTAGCTTCAATCAACCCCAGGCCAGTGGTTCACAGCACAGATAGCAGGCCCATCAAAATTTCTATTTACATTTATTTTCTAGTATTATTGTTTACAATATTTTAGCTAGCTAGACAACGTTCTAATGTCTTGCATTTTATATTCTGCATGTAACCTGCCTCAAACCATATCCATACCATTGCTCTATTTTTTTATGACTAAATGTTTGATAAGCGACATGGCAAGTACAATATCGCCAGTGAACCACTTATGAATGTTTGTCAACAATCTTAAATCCTTTCTCAAGTAACCGTTTTAAGAGCAATTAAGCAACCCATTGTGTATTTATAATTAATTTATTCAAAGCTCCAGAATATAAAAAGATGCTGTTCAGTAGAGTGGTCTTATTAAGGGTTTGTTTGTGTATGTACATCAATGGTGTGAGTTGGCACATTAATTGCACACGGATTGTCGTGGGCCGGTCTGGATCAAAATCCACGGCCGGATTTTTGTCCCAGTCCAGTCCAAGCCTGCGTCTTTATATGTAGTGCACGTGTGTTACTGTGTACGTTGTTTGAGTGTTCATAAAAACTTTTCGTTATTTAAGACATTTCATATTGTTCCCATTTTTTCTGTACCCCAGCATTTTTTCATTTAGTGGCACTGGTGCTCCTAGTGAAAAAGCTAAGCGAGCCCAGCAAGTGACCAGGGGGACTCAACTCGCCTGCCTTCCACAGAGGGAGAAGGAGGTTTCATTTGGCTGTGAGATTAATAGTAAAATCAGATTCCATCAAATCAAAACGTCAAATAGTCGACTATTCTAAGACACCCCTTGTGGTAACAGATGTCTATTTCTCCCTGCAACCACCAATGAGAGATTTTCTGCAGAACTTTACTAACGGTTAACACTTGGAAGACTGATGTAAGTACAGTTTTCCCTTACAAGTTATGATTAGGAACCAGGTGAAGAATTCAGGCCCAAAAAGTGGTAAACGCCATTTGAGCTGTGAGTACCACAACATTTTTTACACCATTCTCTACCAGGAGGTAAAATCGAACACCAACCACCCCCCCAAAAAAAAAAACCTGACTTTTTTTTTTGCATTTCACTGTTGAATATTCCATTTTAGTTGAGAAACTGACTATCACTATGCTCTCTCTTTGGCACAAACAGACAAATCCTCAGACCAATCAATGCATCAAAATTTGATAAAGTCATCCAACATAAATGTTTGCTCACTTTGTGTCTGTTTTGCAGTGATTTGTAACTAAATTAAAGAATCAATAATGAGTAGCTTTGATGATATCAGTCAGTGAGTGTGCGGTGCCCTCGCCTACTGGTCGCAAAAAGAAATGCTGCGCTCATAAATCTTAGCACTGAGCAAAAAAAGGTCGACACAGTACGGTCGCAAAAATTGTATCTATTGCGTGTGTGCATAATGTTCAGGATACATGTGTAGCCCCGACTCTCTCGAATGAGGAAGTGAATTGTGTGTTTACTCTGCTGTTGTTGTCTTGTGATGTAGCTGTCAATGTAATGAGGTCATGATGGAGCGGTCAATGTAAACTATGTCAAGGGATCGCCCAAAAAAGTTTGTTTGGATTAAATTAAATCATTACATTGATGGAATAAGCATTCCTCTGAAAAAAAAACCCACAACAAAACTAAGAAAAAAAAAAATCTGTTTTCACTATTTTTAGTGCTAGGTTGGAAACAGAGGATTAGTCTGTTTGCAAAAAAAACATTGTTTGGAGTTATCTGTTTTTGCTAAAACAAATATTAAAAAATTGTATTAAATTAACACAATTTCAGCTGGATTGGCTGTTTCAAGAAAAGTGCCACAAAAAAACATTATTTACTCAAAACAAAGAAAATAGATTTGTTTTTGCGTCTGAACTCTTTGAATGTAAAATGTAGTAGAACAGTCTTAACATTTAGGGGTTTGGTGAAAGCACAAATTAAAGTGGAATGTTCGTTAAAAAAAATTACGGATAATTTAAAGACTTTTGTTATTTTTGGTGGCCTTAATGGGGAACTTCACTTTTGTTTTGTTTTTATTTTGCCTATCGTTCACAGTCATTACGAAAGACACAGTGACGTGCGGTGAGGTTCATGGCTGGTGAGGCACTGACTTCATCACAGTCAGATTTACAAACATATGAACCCTAAAGAGTATCTTATTCACCATTTGATTGGCAGCAGTTAAAGGGGAACATTATCACAATTTTAGAATGGTTAAAACCATTAAAAATCAGTTCCCAGTGGCTTATTATATTTTTCGAAGTTTTTTTCAAAATTTTACCCATCACGCAATATCCCTGAAAAAAGCTTCAAAGTGCCTGATTTTAACCATCGTTATAAACACCCGTCCATTTTCCTGTGACCAACCCAAACAAACATGGCGGAAAGAACAGCAAGCTATAGCGACATTAGCTCGGATTCAGACTCGGATTTCAGCGGCTTAAGCGATTCAACAGATTACGAATGTATTGAAACGGATGGTTGTAGTGTGGAGGCAGGTAGCGAAAACGAAATTGAAGAAGAAACTGAAACTATTGAGCCATTTCGGTTTAAACCGTATGCAAGCGAAACCGACGAAAACGACACGACAGCCAGCAACGGGAGAAAGCGAGGACGAATTTGGCGATCGCCTTCTAACCAACGATTGGTATGTGTTTGTTTGGCATTAAAGGAAACTAACAACTATGAACTAGGTTTACAGCATATGAAATACATTTGGCAACAACATGCACTTTGAGAGTGCAGACAGTCCGATTTTCATCAATTAATATATTCTGTAGATCATCCGCGCTCTTTTCCTGAAAGCTGATCTGTCCAGTTTTGGAGTTGATGTCAGCAGGCCAGGAAAGCTAGGGTCGATAGGGGGTTTAGCTCGCTCGTCTGCGGGAACAAACTGCCGCCATTGCTTGCCGTGCTACCGAGGTTCTTTGTCCCGGAATTGCTCACACACTCCGGCAGATTCAATGGGGGTCTGGCGGCAGATTTCTTTGACTTTATCGTTGGAAATGCATCTGCTTTGAGTGTCGCAGGATATCCACACAGTCTTGCCATCTCTGTCGTAGCATAGCTTTCGTCAGTAAAGTGTGCGGAACAAACGTCCAATTTCTTGCCACTTTCGCATCTTTGGGCCACTGGTGCAACTTGAATCCGTCCCTGTTCGTGTTGTTACACCCTCCGACAACACACCGACGAGGCATGATGTCTCCAAGGTACGGAAAACAGTCGAAAAACGGAAAATAACAGAGCTGATTTGACTCGGTGTTTGAGAAAATGACGGATTGCTCCCCGATGTGACGCCACGTTGTGACGTCATCGCTCCGAGAGCGAATATTAGAAAGGCGTTTAATTTGCCAAAATTCACCCATTTAGAGTTTGGAAATCGGTTAAAAAAATATATGGTCTTTTTTCTGCAACATCAAGGTATATATTGACGCTTACATAGGTCTGGTGATAATGTTTCCCTTTAACGGGTTATGTTTAAAAGCTCATACCAGCATTCTTCCCTGCTTGGCACTCAGCATCAAGGATTGGAATTGGGGGTTAAATCACCAAAAATGATTCCCGGGCGCGCCGCCGCTGCTGCCCACTGCTCCCCTCACCTCCCAGGGGGTGATCAAGGGGATGGGTCAAATGCAGAGGACAAATTTCATTACACCTAGTGTGTGTGTGTGTGTGAAAATCTTTACTTTAACTTAACTTTAACTTTACACATACAAACTGTAGCACACAAAAAAGCACATTTAATAAAAAAAACGTTATTATGGTCTTACCTTTACTTATAAATGAAGTCCATGTGCCGCTGTTGTGCTGGATTAATGCCCCCCTGACGGTAGTATTATATCACCTAAAGCCCTCACTTAAACTTTCCACGTGCAAGATTGAATCTATTTAAAAAAGTGTAACCGAGGGTTTATAAATGTCGCCTATACTGTATGAAACTACAAAATAACAAACACGGAGGCTCCAGTTTACACGAGGACCACTTTATTTACCTTCTTTCAAAAACCTACGCTCCACTCCAACGTGTCATCACTTCCGCTCTTAGCGCCTTCAAAATAAGAGCTCAAGGCATATACTGTATAACAGCGCATAACAGGAACTTAACATCACAAAGAGAAAAGCCCATAAAAATAGGTTACAAAAGTTATTTAATAAGAAGCCAAAAAGTGCAAAAACAATAATGTTCGTGTTGGAGGAGTTGTGAATTAGGTACACCTGCAGTCTGCAGTTGTACCTAATGTTGTGGCCCTGCAGTCATTCACAACTCCTCCAACACGAACATTATTGTTTTTGCACTTTTTGGCTTCTTATGAAATAACTTTTTTAAATAGATTCAATCTTGCACGTGGAAAGTTTAAGTGTGGGCTTTAGTTGATATAACACTCCCGTCAGGGGGTGCATTCTACGGCGGGGGTGCAGGAGGCGGGATCACTGCGAGCCTCAGCCAGTGCGTCTTTTGCAGCCGTTTTATGATCGCTCAGCACAAGAAATACGTTACACAAATACAGTTGTTGACAAAATACACTGTACATTATATACCTCAGCTAACTAAACTATGGAAATGTATAATATAGTTCATATAGCAATACGGTCTCACTGCACAGCAGGCCAGCAGTTAGCCGAGTCCGCAATCCATGTTGAGGCACAACGCAGTGACGTGCCTCAACTGGCTGCTGTTCACCGTCTCTTCTCAGTGTTTGAACGGCAAATGTGAAAATTCAGCAATTTTAAATAAAAATAATCTAAAACTGGTGAAGTTAAATGGAAAATAACTTTATAGTATAATCACTGGATACATATAACAATTTAATAAAATGTTTTTCTTTTTACATTTTTTTTCTTTCCATGATGGCAGGTGAGGCCCTGCCTCACCTGCCTCTAGTGACTGCACGTCACTGGAAAGACATGACGACGGATGGCTTTTAAAAAAAAACATTCTGAATAAAAGTCTGCTTACAGCGGAGCCAATGGGAACTCCACTATTTTGCCCAAACAAATCCATGAAATAAACATCCTAAAAACGCCAACAATACTCTAATTCCATTTCGTGATTTGAATATTAACCAAGTATTCGTGATATTGTTATTATAAGCGCTAATGCAGACAAGCGCTAATTCACTAATGCAGCTGCACTGTGGTCACAAGCGTCTGTGCCGATTTTTACATCATCGAGTGATCTGCTGCTTCCTTGCTCCCTGTAAGTTTATTAGAGATCATAAATCATGCCTCTTACCTGCACAGAAGACATCTGAGTAGATACTTTGACAAGTTGGTACACTTTGACAGTCATTTAGGACCTGGAACTGGTGAGAAAGACACGAAAAGCGCTTGTTCGCATCCGTCCCCCCCACCCCATTTCTTTGCAAGGATTATGAGTCATTTAAATGGGAATATATGAACTTCCTTGCAGTCAGCATCCTAATGACAGCATACCTTCAACGGTAAGTGATGTTTTATTATGTTTGTTGGCTCTCATAAAGTCTGCAGTGAGCAATAATCAGTGATGAAGAGAAAAAACGCAAACGTTGTGATGCGTTTTTTATAGTTTAAAATGAGCAAAAATACGTAAATATTAAATGTTGTTATAAATGTTACTACATGACCTATCAATCAAACAATCAATCAAATATTATTTATATAGCCCTAAATCACAAGTGTCTCAAAGGGCTGCACAAGCCACAACGACATCCTTGGCTCAGATCCCACAGCAGGGCAAGAAAAAACTCAACCCGAGGGATTACAATGAGAAACCTTGGAGGGGACCGCAGATGTGGGGACCCATCCCCTTGGGAGACCGGTGCAATGGACGTCGAGTGGATCTAGATCATAGTGTGACAGTCCAGTCCATAGTGGGGCCAGCCGGAGATTGTCTTGGGTGGAGACAAGTCAGCAGCGCAGAGACGTCCTCAACTGATTTCTAACTGTTACCGGGAGGGCATTCCAGAGTACTGGAGCCCGAATAGAAAACGCTTTATAGCCCGCAGACTTTTTTTGGGCTCTGGGAATCACTAATAAGCCGGAGTTCTTTGAACGCAGATTTCTTGCCGGGACATATGGTACAATACAATCAGCAAGATAGGATGGAGCTAGACAGTGTAGTATTTTATACGTAAGTAGTAAAACCTTAAAGTCACATCTTAAGTGCACAGGAAGCCAGTGCAGGTGAGCCAGTATAGGCGTAATATGATCAAACTATCTTGTTCTTGTCAAAAGTCTAGCAACGAACGCATGAATAATGATCTTTGCGTCGCTGGTGGACAAAATTGAACAAATTTTAGCAATATTACGGAGGTGAAAGAAGGTCGTTTTAGTAACACTCTTAATGTGTGACTCAAACGAGAGAGTTGGATCAAAGATAATACCCAGATTGTTTACCGAGTCGCCTTGTGTAATTGTTTGGTTGTCAAATGTTAAGGTGGTATTATTAAATAGGTATCGGTATCTAGCAGGACCGATAATCAGCATTTCCGTTTTCTTAGCGTTGAGTTGCAAAAAGTTAGGAGACATCCATTGTTTATTTTCATTAAGACACACCTCCAGGTGACTACAATCCGGCGTGTTGGTCAGCTTTAGGGGCATGTAGAGTTGGGTGTCATCAGCATAACAGTGAAAGCTAACACCGTATTTGCATATGATGTCACCGAGAGGCAGCATATAGATACTGAAGACTACAGGGCCAAGAACAGAACCCTGGGGAACTTTGCACGTTACCTTAACGTACTCCGAGGTCACATTTGTAATGTTTGTAGGTGTACTTTGTTGCTGGTTCAATATTGATACGGTTAGATGGATTTGGATTCTTTAATCATCAACACCGCTTGCATGCACCTGTCTCATGCATCAGGCGTAACTGTTCTAACATTGTCCACTAGTGCGTGTCGACGTCACCACGCAGCCACGTATATCTAAATATCACATAACTCTTCTTTTTTTTTTAAAGACAACCTGTCTATCAAATTGACACTAACACAGGTTCCTATACAACTTAAGTTATTCTTGTAAACTTAAAATTACTGCCTTGAAATCACAAGTGTGGACACTTAAAATATCAACATCATATTTCACATTGCATATACTTGTTGATACAGAACATATGATAGACATTCGTAAACACAACCTGGCTAAACAAGATATTGAAAGGATATATTTTCTTTGCGTGTCTCCATAAACTCTAAACAGTCCGTTCATAGTCACGCAGATGGCTGGAGGATGCCTGTGCTGCCTGACTGGATATCTAGGCGGTGTAGGTGCTGGTTCTGGGTGATCATTGCCATCATCAGGATCAGGATCCAGGTCGTAGTCGAGTGGTGGCAGTTGGTCTTGCTGCGCCATGGGATGGATCTTCTTGAAGAACGAACTGTTCCTAGTGATGTTATGGCCATTCCGTTCAGCTTTCACCATGGAGCCTTTCACATGAGTGACTGTGAGTGGCTCCTTGCTGTACGGTGTTGTGAACTTGTTCTGTTTCACTTGACGACAAAGCACAATGTCCCTGGTGATGTAAGATGGTGCTGCATGTCATTGCTCGTCAGAACGGTACTTCATTTTGGCTTTTTCCTCAGTGTCCCTTTTACGCACTTCTTCGTCAGCACTAATGGTTGCTGAGCAGGCTGATGGTATCTTTGTGTTCATGCGTCGTTGGAACATCAAATCTGCCAGAGATCTTTCTGTCGTGCAGTGTGGTGTAGCTCGATACTCACGTAAGATGTTTATTTGTTGCTTCCATGGGATGCCTTGCATCGGATCGATACGCATCACCTTCCCAATCGTACACATGAATCTTTCTGCTGTCGCATTTTCTTGTGGGCAAAGTGGTGTTATTTTTCTGTGATGGAATCCCTTGTGTTGAGCAAACTGGGAAAACTGGGAACCATTAAATGGAGGTCCATTGTCTATCTTCACAACACGTGGTATCCCAAACATTGAGAAGATGTTGTCCATGCGAGGTATCACTACACTGGAGGAAATTGCATGTAGAATGTCCACTACTGGATACCGTGTGTAGTCATTTACAATCACCATCAGGTATTCTCCGAAGGGGAGAGGTCCATAGAAATCTGCACTTACTGAATGCCATGGTGACTCCGGTAACTTAGACATTTTGAATTGCTCAGTCCTGGTGACTGGAGTGTTAGCCTGACAGGCTAGACAGGTTTTGATGATTGTCTCTGCTTGTTGATCAATGCCTGGAAACCACACTTTTTCCGGGCAGGTGGCTTTGACTTTGGGGTGTTCCATATCAGCTCTACCGGTTTGTGGTCAGTCACAAGGGTAAACTGATTACCGTAGAGGTATAGGTGGAAATGCTTATTACTCCAGATGATCGCTAGGGCCTCTTGTTCTGTCTGTGAGTAGCATCTTACATACGCTATGACATACTTCTCTCCCTTGTCTGTCTGAAAAAGAATCACACCCAAAACCACATTTCGGATCAAAGTAGGACATGGTAGTGTCGCTGGTGAGGCACTCCTTGAGTGCTTGTAGCGCAGCTGAATGCTCAGCACCCCAAGTCCAAGGTGCTCCTTTCTTGATGAGCTCTCTGAGCGGTGCAGTGATGGTGAGAAGTCTTTGATAAACCTGGAGCAATAGTTTGCCATGCCGAGAAGGCTTCTGATCTCGGAGGGGTCTTTGGGCTCTGATGCTCGATGTATGGCTGCCACTTTGCGAGGGTCAGCTGAGATGCCATCAGCTGATAAGATGAAGCCAAATAATTCCATTCTTTGCTTGTCAAATTCGCACTTGTTGCGATTCAGTGTGAGGCCGCTTTCTTTGAGTCTGCAAAAGACTGCTCGCAAAGCATCGTCATGGGCTTTCCGGGATGAGCCGTACACAATGATGTCATCACTTAAATTCTTGACACCAGGGATGCCGTGCAACACTTGACAGATGGTGTTCTGGAAGACTTCAGCAGCCGACAATATGCCGAAGCTCAGTCTTTTGTACCGTCTCAGGCCTTTGAGTTGTAAAGGTGGTGATGTAACGGCTATCCGGATGTAGCTCTAGCTGATGGTAGCCTTTGTTGAGGTCTAATTTTGAAAAGATACATGCACCGTTAGCTCATGGATCACGTCGTCTATTGTGGGCATGAGGTGACGTTCACCTTGTATTGCCATATTTGCTTGTCGCTTGTCAACACAGATCCTTACTTGATCCGGGTCTATAGGCTTTGGTGGGGTAACTATTGGAGAGACCCAAGGTGTTGGTCCGGTCACTCTTTCGATTATGTCGTCCTCTTCCAGTTTTCATAATTCCTTTTCGACCTTCTGTCGGATGTGGAATGACACCCTCCTGTGTGGTTGACACGTTGGCTGTACATCTGGATTAATATGTAACTTCACACTGAAATCCTTGAGCTTGTCTATCCCAGTGAACAGTTCTGGGTAACTGTCAATCAGGTGATCTGACACACTCCTGATGGTGGGGTCTACAGCATTTACAATATGGATTAATTCAAGCTTGCTAGCTGTGTCATAGCTCAAAAGAGAGTGCCCACTGCCCTTCAGCACATAAAATGTTGTTTGCATGTTTCTGCTCTTTACTTTCACACAGCACTCAAAAACACCAATAATTGTCACAAAGTGGTGGTGACGAACCCCAAGATGCAGAGACGGCAGACTTAGTGCAGGAAAACATGATTTAATGTCCAAAAATCAAGAAAAAACACAAACCAGGAACAAGGAACAGGCAAACTGGAAACAGGGAACAGGAACCAGCAAACAGGAAACGAGGAACAAAAATACAGCAACCTGCAAACAGCTACAGTATACAGGATACAGCTTACAGATTGTAGCTTACAGCTACAACGACAGCACTGACTGGAGAGCAAAGCAGGTCTAAATAGCAGCTGGCTGATTGACACCAGGTGTGGCCAGGTGCCAATCAGCCGCAGCTGAGGGGAAACAGCGCTCAGGGAGACAATCAGGAAACTGAACCAAAATAAGAGCGCTGACAGGAAATAAAAACAAACAGAGGAAAAAACAAAACATAACTAAACTGTCAGTGACAAATCTGACAATAATAGGCAAAGCATGTTTGGACCCATATGAAAAAATCTTGATTTTGGCGGCACTCATTTCTGGCTGTGGCTTGAGCATATTGTATATGTTTTCACTAATAATGTTAACTGCTGTTCCAGAGTCAATCAACACTTCAACTTGCACATCATTGAGCAGTATGTGTGTTCTGGGGTGTTTGGGGCAGGCTTCACCATTTAATAAAAATACATTCTGATCATCACTGCTTGATGAATCCCTGCGTGTACCACAGTCTGATGCAGTCACTCGATTTACACGTCTGTGTTTTCCTGTTGTCCAAATGTGGTGTCTCTATTGAGATCATGACATATCTTTCTGTCTTGAGCTGATTTTCTTTGATTTGAGCGGCATACCTTTGCAAAATGGTTTGGTTTTCCACATGCATTGCAGCCCTTGCCTTTTGCTGAACAGTCTTCTCTGTGAGGATATCTCCCTTCACAGTGTCTGCATTCGGTGTCTTTGTTATCATTTTTATTTCCCCTCTGATCACTCACTTGTGGTTTATACTTGTGTTCAAGGGCGTTAACAGCAGCGGATGCACATTGTTCTATGCTCGCTGCTTGCTGTTCTGATATTTCTAACGTTCTCCCAAAATTCAGCAGTGCTTCCGGCGCCATTTCAGGGTCTCTGAGCGCCATCCTGCGGATTCTCGAGGAAGTGCAGCTCTGAATGAGCAGTGCTTTTATCTCACTGTCCACATAGATAAATTCACAGTCTTTGGATAGCATGCATAACCTTTGTGATATGTGTCCAGATTTTGTCCCGGTTGTTGTGTGGCTTTCCTAAACTTGTAATCAAGATATTGAGTGTTTTTCTTAGGGGTGAAGTATCCATCAAGTTTTGTTTTTTTTGTTTCAAAATCATCATCTTTGCCCGCAAGCGTGTCATATCAATCAATGGTGGCAGCCAGCCTGATTACATAGCTCCTACTGGACGCCGAGATGGGCAGTCGCATCCTCTTTCGCTCCGGCTCGGGAATACAATCAACTATTCGGATGATCCCACACTTCCTCCTTTTTCTACTGTGGATCACGGATTTATATTTTAAACCACTTCGGATACTTTACCCTCTTGAAAATGAGAGTCGGGAATGCGAAATGGACAATCACAGTGACTTTTATCTCATCGACAATACATCGACGAAGCACTTTAGCTTCGGAGCTAACGCGATAGCCTCATGCTTAACTGCAAATTGAAACAGAAGAAACATGCCCTTGACTGGAATATAGACCGTAGGTCAACAATACTACTATTACTTCTACTATCAGGAGACACTGAACTCAACCCTGGACCTGTAACCACACGGTTAATGTTGTCCCGCCTGGCGAAGCCTAGCAATGCTACTGCTAGCGACGCCATTGAAGCTAACTTAGCTGCGGGACCTCCTATCGGCTCATCTCAACTCAAGCTCACCTGTGCTCCAGCGATTGGCGGCTCGACAGAGGACTTCGCCCCGTTCATCGACATGGTCGGCGGCGGCGGTTGAGGACCACCCAGACATCGGTGAAGGCTGCGACCCGGCGGCGAACAGCACGGCTGCGAACAGCACGGCGGCGAACAGCACGGCGACGAACAGCACGGCGGCGACCAGCGCGGCGGCGACCAGCACGGCGGAGACCAGCACGGCGGAGACCAGCACAGCGGCGACCAGCACAGCGGCGACCAGCACAGCGGCGACCAGCGCGGCGGCGGTCAACGAGTTGACTGTCGACATCGACACCCCGGTCTGCAGTGGAGACGGTGTGGCAGGGGTCCACGCGGCCTTTCCCTGGTCCCTGACGGTCTAGGACGCAGCGTCTGGACCCGCGGCATACACAGGATTTTATATATATATATACTTCCATTTTCTTTGTTTTCAAACGGACTAAACCCCGCGAAAATGAAATCCACCCCCGCATCCCCTACATGGCTCCTCCCTCTCCAACTCCGCCACTCCCCCTTCACTTGGATGAAGATCAATATGCCTCTCTCTCCCTTCTCTCCCTCCTGCTCCTCTTGCTCCCTTAAGCAGCTCCAGCCAAACAACGAACTGAACTGCTCTCCAACTTCAACTTCAATAACAACCAACAACTTTTCTGGACAGTACCACTACACAGCGGACTCTGATGCTCTTTTTGGTTCCAGTGGACTACACATCATCCACCTTAATGTGAACAGCCTCTCTGGAACCAAACTCGATCAAATCAGAGAAATGTTCCTCAACCCGAAGGTAAAAATCCTGTGTTTCACTGAAACCAAATTTGATCAAAGTGTTTCTGACTCAGAGATAGAAATAGATAGATAGAAAGGACAGGAGCGTGGGGGCGTTTGTATGTATATTCACCAGGATATAAAATACATAACTTAACCACAATGACCTTGAATCTGTGTGGGCGGAAATCAAATTTAAAAACGCTAAGCCGGTACTGATAGGGACTGTTCACAGACCCCCTAATCAGAGTGATTTCTATGGGGTTTTGGAGGAGTGCTTGGCTAAGGCAGACAACATGGAGAAAATTATAACTGGAGATCTGAACACAGATATTCAACGCAGAGATGCGCCTGTCTTCAGATCCTACAGCAAGTTTTGTAATCTACACGGTCTTTCCCAGCTAATAACACTACCTACAAGGGTGTGTGATTCCACCCAATCAACCATAGATCTCATTCTCACTTCAGACCGGCTTAAAATAAAAAATAATGGGGTCATGATCTGTGGTCTTAGCGACCACTATCAAACCTTCTGCACCCGCAAAATAGCTAAAACCAAAGCCAATGGCCACAAAACAGCCCAATCCAGATCCCTTAAAAAATACTCCAGTGATAATTTCAACTTAAAATTAGATGAGTGGGACTGGTCCCCTGTGCTCGCGAGCAACCTGGTCGATGTTGCTTGGGATCGCTTCAAAACAGCGTTCCTAAAGATACTAAATGACATGGCTCCCGTGAAAACAGTCAGGATCAAAGCCCGCCCTGAACCATGGATGAATCCGGACCTA
The DNA here is from genome assembly GCF_033978685.3 of Nerophis lumbriciformis. NCBI lineage: Eukaryota > Metazoa > Chordata > Actinopteri > Syngnathiformes > Syngnathidae > Nerophis > Nerophis lumbriciformis. Next base: position 23,324,917 of record NC_084578.2, on the reverse strand, counting down.
TTAGCTGCCATAAAAGACAGAGACAGAAAATACTCAGAATACCAAAAGTGTAAAACAGAAGTAGATAAACAACCCAATAATAATAACCTCAAATCACTCCTTTCAACTCTCAAAAAGCAATGCAATAAATTGAGAAATAAGTCAACTAACCTGACTAAATCCTTAAAAAAAAAAATTACATTAACGACAAAATAGAGGAAAACACAAATAAGCCACGTGAACTCTGGAAAATTCTCAACAACCAGCTTCCCGGTTGCAGCCAAAAACTTAAAACCAGACTCACCAACATCAGCATCAAGGAGGGTGACTCCCTTATTACAGACAAAATGGAGGTAGCAAGCAGACTTAACGCCTTTTTCACCAGCATAGCCGCAACTCTTGTCAACAAGCTGTCCCACCACTCTGGTCGCTTTGGTGTAGAACAAATTAAAGCCTTCTACAGAAAGCTAGAAGTATCCAACAATGATTTCAAATTAGAAATGGTCACAGCTGATGAGGTGCTTAAAAAATTGAGCGCGCTCCACCCAAACAAGGCCACCGACCTTGACAATATCCCCTCCAGATTCCTCAGGGACTCTGCCTCCATCATTGCCCCAATCATCACGCACATAATAAACCTCTCAATTTCACAAGGCCAAGTACCAAAAGATTTTAAGATAGCAAGAGTAACTCCCCTCTTTAAAAAAGGAAGCAAATTGGAACCTGGCAACTACCGACCTGTTTCTATTCTCAGTTCCATTTCGAAAGTAATGGAAAAAATAATTTATGAACAGGTCTATGGTTACCTTGCCACCAACAAACTCATGTACAAATTCCAATCCGGCTTCAGAACTAACCACTCCACTGACACATGCCTTCTCTATCTAACCAACCACATCAAACATGAGGTGGACGCGGGCAAATACTGCGGCATGGTCATGCTGGATCTTCAGAAGGCCTTTGACACCATTGACCACGCTATACTGTTGGATAAGCTCAGAGCAATCGGATTGGACAAAACCTCATCGAGCTGGATGCAATCTTACTTGGAGGGGAGGGAACAGGTGGTAGAGGTGAACGGCACCGTGTGCCCCCCCCCCCCCCTCTCAGTGAGCTGTGGAGTCACCCAAGGCAGTATATTGGGGCCTTTACTGTTCCTAGTATACATAAACGACTTGTCATCAGCATGCGACTGTGAATTGTTCTTGTTTGCGGATGACTCGGCCCTGCTGGTATCAGACAAGGACAAGTCACAGGTGGAGAAAATCCTCAGTGCTGAAGTTTGTAGAACTTGCACCTGGCTCGCTGACAACAAGCTATCCATACACTTGGGTAAAACAGAATCCATCCTGTTTGGGTCCCACATCAACCTTAAGAAAGTCAATGACTTCACTATAAAAGTGGGTGACATTGTTATCACCAGGAAAGATGAGGTCACCTACCTAGGTTTCATTCTAGAGGCTAATCTTTCCTGTGATAAAATGGCAACCAATGTAATCAAAAAGGTCAACCAACAAACGAGATTTCTCTATAGAATCTCTTCTCTGGTCAACAAAAGCACCATGAGGATTCTGGCGGGAACTCTCGTTCAACCCTTTTTCGATTACGCATGCACCTCGGTACCCTAGCACCTCCAAAACCCTCAAATCTAGACTCCAAACATCCCAGAACAAGCTAGTCAGATTACTTCTAGACCTCCACCCCAGATCCCACCTCACTCCTACCCACTTCTCCAAAGTGGGCTGGCTCAGGGTGGAGGACAGAGTAAAACAACTTGCACTGAGCCTAGTCTATAAAATCCGCTACACCTCCCTGATACCGAAGTACATGTCAAACTACTTCCTTAACCACCATAACCACAACACCAGGGGGAGCTCTACTAACCACGTTAAACCCAGATTCCGATCTAACAAAGGCCTTAACTCATTCTCTTTTTATACCACATCAATGTGGAATGCGCTCCCAACAGGTATAAAAGAAAGGGCATCTCTATCCTCCTTCAAAACCGCAATAAAAGTACACCTCCAGGCAAATTCAACCCTAAACTAACACCCTCCCCGGATTGTTGTTAATAATCAGATGTAAACAATTAAATGCAGATATTTTTCTTATGCCTTCTGATAGAGGTGGGACCAAGTCATTGCTTTGCAAGTCACAAGTAAATCTCAAGTCTTTGCCCTCAAGTCTCGAGTCAAGTCCCGAGTCAAGACAGGCAAGTCCCGAGTCAAGTCCAAAGTCAAGACTGGAAAGTCTCATATCAAGTCCCAAGTCCTGCATTTTGAGTTTCGAGTCCTTTCAAGTCCTTTTAACCACAGACTAATATATTTACACACATTGTGTATGCTTTTAAAACGCTGTATTTATTTATTAAAACAAGTGCATTTGAAATTGCAGGAAAAAAAATAGTGCTGACATTGCACTTCATAATAGCACTATTAACCAGTCATTTTAAACATTTAACTCATTCCTTTACAGAATAAACACATTTGAAAAAACAAGTGCAACTGTACTATTTGCACAAAAGTGTTAACATTGTATTTCCATGGCATATTGCATTGTAACTAGTTCCACAGCAGTTTCTATCCTGTTCTTACCTTATCTCATTGATCTCATCTCATACTGTATGTGTGTTGATGTGTGCGTACACATGAAAAACATAACAAATACATGAATATAACAATGAACAGAGTTGTACTTTTTAGATGTCAGGGCCCTATGCAATATGTACACATATTCTTAATATAGTATACATTTTAACTGACCTTTATTTGACTATGTTTGTCTTTTTGTAGGTGGCTAAAATACGCGGTGCTGCTGACCGCCGTCTAACGTTATGTTACTGTGTGTGATACATTGACTAATGTAACATTATGTGTAGGTACCTCATGCAACCCTGCTTAAAAAAAATCACTTGACAAAAAGTATGAATAAGGTAGCGAACTGCAGTGGACGCAACATATTGCCGTGTTTGCAATGACGTTATAACCATAGACATCTTATAAGTAGACGTAGCATTGGTTGCTGTGACGCGAGCAATTTGGCGCCATCTTGAAGTGGTGACGAGGAGCCGGCGAGCAGACTAAACTGACAGTTGACAGGTAAAAAACAAAGGTGGTGTTCAGCGTTTTCCTGCTCAACTGAGCGGACTGTTGAAAATAGGAATCGGGGGAGTACTTTTCACAAGTAAGATTTAACATTAACATCCTATTGGTTGTATTTTGTGAAAAGATTATTACTACAGAGTTGAGAAAGAGCAAAGATCTTCAATATTTGTATGTGAAAATCACAAAGAAATCTTTTGGGGGAGGATGACCCCCCTACATGGGTTTGGTTTACAAACTTTCAGCCTCACCTAAAACAAAATTCACCAGCCGCCACTGATTATGATGCATTCTCATTTTAGGCAAAGTATAAGACAATACTTTCTTAACAGTATAATTGTAACCAGGAATAAGTCTTCAAGTAACAATATTCATATACTAACATTGTTGGGTAAAACAGAATTTGGATCCAGTGAAACAGATTGATGGTTTTAGCTGATATAAAGACTTTCAGGTGTTTATATACTGTATGTGTATGTTTAAGTATTTGGCAGACACTTTTATCCAAAGCAACATACATACAAAATACATATAAAACAATCAGTGTAAACATGATCATTTAAGGGAAGAATGTAATAGAAAATATCAATACAAAGTGTCAAGACAGAATAAACTCTCTGCTGCTGCAGCAACAGAGATACAGTCTATAGGTCCCTAAGATATATAAATATCTAAAGTATACATACATTATTTATGTAGGATATACGCATGTATATATAACATAATCCTATTGTTTCTTCAATTTAAAAATAGCTGTCCCTTTTTTTCCCCTTCTCTGGGATTATATTCCCAGTTTTGATCTTGGACGTCTGGTCACTTATAGCATATAAGAATATTCTATTACTGTTAAGCAAACTATAAATAATAATACACGTCAAAACATGTCTTTTGTCATAGCTACACGTATGACAAAAACACGCGTGAAAATCAGTGGTATTCAGTGAGGTAAGATGAATTAAATGCGCTGACAGTTCATTGCTCCTGCCAAATGAATTGCACTGAGTGGAGCGGATCACCACTCCAAGATGGCGGCCCCGCGTCTCGTCTGCGCCAGTAAGCAGTAGCGTTCGATGCTGCGTCTACTTATAAGATGTCTATGGTTATAACGTTAGCAGTGAGTTTACAGCCTCACTGATTTAACTATACAGAAAATAAAAGTCACGTTACTTAGCCAATAAACGTTATCTTACATTCAAAACGTACCCTTCTTTGTGCAACTTCAAATGTCGAACGAAGTTGGAAGTTGTTCCGTGTCCGTCTGTAATATTCGAACTGCGTGATTTGCATACGGCAATTCGTTTCTTGTTGACCAAGTCGTAGTTTTTATACCCGAACGAAACCAACTTTGGCATAATTGTTTCTCACTGGCGTGTTGTTTGACAACTCTTGTTCGGTGGTTGTCCTGCAATTTGATTGGATGAATGCTGTGTGATAAAAACAACGTAGATCTAATTTGATTGGCTGTTGTACTGAGAGCACACCAGCTGACAGGAACAACACGCTGATAGACACAGATGAAGAAAATGAAAAATACGGAGCGCTCCCAAATAACTTTTTAATTGTTGGGTTTTGGGGAAAGTAGCAAGTCATGTCAAGTCAAAAGGCTCAAGTCCAAGTGAAGTCACAAGTCATTGATGTTAAAGTCTAAGTCGAGTTGCAAGTCTCTTTACATTTTGTCAAGTCGAGTCTAAAGTCATCAAATTCATGACTCGAGTCTAACTCGAGTCCAAGTCATGTGACTCGAGTCCACACCTCTGCCTTCTGATCTCTCTCTCTCTCTCTCTCTCTTATGTCCACTACTTGCTGTACATATCCTACCAAGTCAGACCTACACTGTTTCAATATCCATTTCTCTGTTCTCAATTGCTAATGACTGATGATAACAACCAAACCTAACCCCCCCCTCCACACCCCGAATTGTAAATAATATAAAAAAATTCAATGTATACACCCTGATGATTATCTTGTGTGATGACTGTATTATGATGATAGTATATATGATAGTATATATCTGTATCATGAATCAATTTAAGTGGACCCCGACTTAAACAAGTTGAAAAACTTATTCGGTTGTTACCATTTAGTGGTCAATTGTACGGAATATGTACTTCACTGTGCAACCTACTAATAAAAGTCTCAATCAATCAATCAATCAATATATATCATGCACATGTTCCCCAGCTAAGTGCAGAAGCAAAGACCTTTTTCTTCCATCATTCACAATGTTCATTGCAACTAAAAAGTTGTCAAATCGTTGGATCCACTTACTCCATCTTGTCCCGACTGAAGTTGGATCCATCTCCGTGTCAAAAGGCAGAATAGCGGCATGGCTTGCTATGGCAGAGTTCAGCATTTTTGTTTTTAAGTGGCTAGTTTCTTAGCATCCATTGTATGTTGGCAGAGCCGGCCCAAGGCATAAGCGTACTAAGCGCTTGCTTAGGGCCCCGCGGCCACCAGGGGGCCCCCAAAAGCAATTAACAAAAAATTCTTATTTTTTATTTTTTGCATGTACGAGTCTGACTGATGATTTCTAAATGATCAAAGATATATTATTGTACAAAAACATAATTTTGGGTCAACAGAGTGCTGCTGCTGATCTAGGCCTAGTGATTCTTCCTGCCTCTCTTTAAATGTAAAAGCTGCCTCTGCTGCACCTGTGACGTTTGCCGCCCGCCGTGCAATGCCAGTGTGCACTGGGCATCAAAAGCGCAGATAGAGGCAAAACAATGTCACAAAAAAGGACATATCCTTCAGGTGCAGAAAAAAGGAAGAAGAAGAAAGTGGAAGAGGAGAAAAAATGCCATGATAAAGGTATGTTTGCATGACTTGGTAATAAAAAGTTCATCAAAGAGATTTGTAGCTGTAATTAGCTTTAGCTAGGTGACGTTAGCTAGCTAGCGCGGTGCTAGCAATATGTTTTTAGCATCAGGTTACTAGTGAGATATGTTGTTTGCACAAATTGTTTGCAGCAGAGCACGGTAATTTATGTGAGTAAAATAAACATTATTTTTTACATTAACTCATAAGTCATGTGAAACTTCCCCAGGAGCATTGTTCAAATACTTTGGAGGCACAGAATCAGCCCAGAGCCAGTCCACATCCTCAGGCTCAACTGTGAGTGATGAATCAGGTGAGGAAAAGACTGTCACCGTACAGTATACATTTAATTTCTTAGTATAAACATTACACCTGAAGGGAAATGAATATAGTCAAAGTATCTCATTAATATGTGTGCCTATATGTATGTATTTCATCTTAGGTCCATCTCAATCCTCTACAGTGCTCTCTCACACACCTCCACCCTCTGTGCCCACTGTCCCCTCCATGTCTGAAACCACAGCTGATTTATCTAGTAAGTTAACTGCAAAACACCCTTTATAATTGCTCATTGTACTGCAGAACATTCTGAGATTAATAATTATGTCCAACAGTGCAATTTAATGACCCTATAGGTCCTTATTTTTTAGTCATTGTCTTTCTTTGGTCACTTCCTCGGCAACTTCCACCACAACGTCCCCTTCACACCATGGACCATCATCAGCTCCGCCAGTTGACCCAGCTGAGTGGCCTTCTTTCCTCTCAGATTCAGACAGGACTGAGCAGGTGATCAGAGGACCACTGTCTATTAAGGAGAACTTTTCATTCCCCAAACGGCATGATGGCTGAAGTTTTCATTATCATTATACCTACAGACAGCTCGTCAATGGGGAAAAAGTCAAGCGTAGCTGGCTGACTTATTCAAGAAGTAAAGATGCAGTCTATTGCTTTTGCTGCAAATTATTTTCCAAAAAGTCCTTAAAAGTGGCAGCCGAGGGACAGCGGGATTGGGTCAACATAGGTGCACTGCTGAAACAGCATGAAAACAGTGAAGATCATTGTAGCAACATGGTGAAATGGAAGGAATTTGCCTTGCGTCTTTCAAAGGGGAAAACTATTGATGAATTTAACTTCAGTAGACTGTGCTCTCTTTGTACAAAGTAAACATTAAATATGAACAATTAACTAAAAATACAAACTAGTGATTAAAGACTAATATGTACAAGACTGATGAGACAAGATGACACTTTTACTGTAAATACAAAGCTTTATCACTTGGACTGTACAACCCCAGGCCACTCTTGTAGCTGAATGTTTTCTACATTTTAAGATTAGGAACCATATGTGGCACTCTGGACATCATTCGTTCATTCATTGGTATTATTTATGTTCTTAACTGGGCCACCCCCATATCTTTATAAATGACATGTCATTTGTAAAGACATGCCAGGCTGACAATAGGATAATGTAAACAACACTGCCAGAGCCGCAATGAGTTTATAGTAGGTGTGTGATTGATCAACAATCAATATTATTGGCAGAAATAGAGGGCCCCAAAATCAAATTTTGCTTAGGGCCCCATGGAGGCTTGGGCCGGCACTGTATGTTGGTAACTGGTTAGCTTTTAGCTTTATAACTCACCTTGCGAGTTGTGAATGTTCAGCATCGGAACTTCCTTCTTTCCTTTTGAACAGTCTTCACGAGAATATCCATTTGAGTCCTCGTCGCCACTGTAATGTTTGTAGTGTACTTTGTTGCTGGTTCAATATTGAGGATTGATGGATTTGGATGCTTTAATCATCAACATCGCTTCCATGTACCTGTCTCATGCATCAGGCGTAACTGTTCTGCCATTGTCCACTAGTGTTTTGATACGCTCTAATAAAATATTATGATCGACGGTATCGAAAGCAGCGCTAAGATCAAGAAGCAGCAACATGGATGATGCATCAGCATCAATTGTTAGCAATAGATCTTTAGTCATTTTGCGAGGGCTGTCTCCATAGAGTGAATTGCCCTGAAACCGGACTGAAAGGGTTCACAGAGATTGTTAGACGCTAAGTGTTCATTTTGATGTGCAACAATTTTTTCGAGGATTTTCGAAATAAAGGGAAGGTTGGATACGGTAATTTACCATGAGGTCAGGATCGAGGTTAAGTCTTTTGAGCAGAGGATGAATAACCGCTTTTTTGAATGCGAGGGGAACAGTGCTGGAGGAAAGTGATGCGTTTATAATATTTAGCACTGATGGTCCTAATATTACAAACAGTTCCTTGATAAGTTTCCCAGGAATTGGGTCAAGTAAACATGTTGTTTGTTTTATCCCATTTACACGCCGCAGGAGTTCCTCTAATGTTATTTCATCAAAAAGTGAGAGACTATTTTGGATGGCCATATCCGTCTTTTATACATTCATATCTGTGATAATAGAACCCAGTTGGAGCTGGGATGCGTTGTCTTTAATCTCCTTTCTAATGAGTTCAATTTTCTTATTAAAGTAATTCATAAAGTAATCTGCCAAGTGGGTGGAGCTACTGGGAGGAGCCCCTATTTGGGTGAGCGATGCTACTGTACTGAACAAATATTCAGGATCGTTTTTGTTGAGGCGGATGAAATTTGAGTTGTAATTAGCTTTAGCTAAGGTAAGCATGCGTTTATAAGTTATTAAACTATCACTCCATGCTTGATGGAAAACTTAAAGTTTAGTCGCACGCCATTTGCATTCCAACTTTCTAAATGATAGTTTAAGATATATACTTACATCATGTATATAAAACCTTAATGGAGGAGTTTGGATGTTTTTTAAGGTCTTTGTAGGCGGATATGCGTGGCTCCCATAGACTCTATTGTAAGCGGACTTTAGATCGCATTTAATATTTAGAATGCAAAAAAAAATAACATCCATTGTCATGTCTGTCATAATGATTGTGAACGGTAAGCAAAACATTTTTTTAAAAGTGCAGTTCCCCTTTAAGAGAAATTGTTTTCTGTTGATGCTCAAGGCAAGCTTAGTTTGAGTCTGTCTGTCTAATTACTTCCTTGTCAGTTGACGTGCTTACAAGTGAAGTGTACACACACAGAGTGCATTGAAAATCTGTACAAACATGATACTGTATGTAGCAACTCTGCATTAATAAAGAGCAAGTATGGTATGTCATGGCAAGTGTAAAAGTATTGTGTCCTTCTTTTTCATGTTCTCAGTATTGGAGCATTGAAGCATTGAAGCAGTCTAATGGATACGATAGAAGACGATAGGAAAATTAGTATATTGTGCATCCACATGAAAAATGGGTCAGCAGTAGCCCAGGGGTTGAAGGGTCCCTCCAAGTTTTTGTTGATGGTGGATGTGTGCAAAGAGTATCCTACACAAGATGGGCTTTATGGAAAGTACCTCAATTTCTGTAAATTGGAAGTACAATTTTATGAAAATATACAGAGTTAAGAGGCATTAGAAATCAGATTTAACACTATACTTTAGGTTTAAATTACTTTATTTTATAAAATAGGTCATTGAATGATCTAAAGTAGGTTGGTCTGAGGCATAATAACCCAGGGCTGAAAATGAGTCCCACTCTGGCCACAAAGTGGCCAGTTTGTGTGGAGCTAAAAGCATAATGTTTAATAGACAAACATTTGCAGATGACAAACAAACTGTCCAATACTATGTTGATAGTATTAAAAACTTGATAATGATCTGCATGATTTACACTTATTAACGAAAGCAATATTTTATCTACTGTGTTTGCAATTAATTGCAATTACAAGTTAACTACAAACAAATTGGTATTAGTCATAAGAGGTGTAGTGGTTGATCGATATATCACTTATATTCCTAAACTTCAAGTATATCGATCTGTGCTAGGCAAGTTTGCCTTCCAAGAGATAGGTATCGATCAAAGACCGTTCTCCCTTTTCTGTCTATGCACTGTGTCTGCTTGTAAGTACTCTGTGTGTGTGCGCGCTGTCGAACATGCTCCTCTGTTCGTAAAACCAGCAATGTCACGAAAAGACGACGTGCCGTCATGCCCGGGAACCAGTACTTTTCAAACAGAGTATAGTACCATTTTTGATTCATTAGTACCGCGATACTATACCAGTACCGGTATACCATACAACCCTAATATATATATATATATATATATACATATATATATATATATATATATATATATATACATATATATATATATATATATATATATATATATATACACATACAAATATTTATTAATATATATGTGTATTATTTATGTATTTTTTTTACATCCTAGCACAGGGGTGGCCAACCAGTCAGAGACTAAGAGACACTTTTTTTTTTTACTGTGTTATTGTGTTACTGTGCCACATCCTACACATGGGCACACATCCTCACATTTATTGTAAATGTCACACACCAACATGACTCAGACAGTACTAAAACCACAGGCCAGTTATTTTCAACAATTAACATTGTGTGCACTGTCTCACACACACAAACTCTCAATCAAGTCCACATACAAAAATATTATATTTTTTCTCTTACTGTGCATGTTGCTTAGTGGGGCTTCTGGCATTCCTTGTCGTGGACAATGCTCTTCAAATCTGGCTTGTATTTCGTTGTTGCCACTTGAAGCAATTCTTTCACGTGGGTGTCAGTCCGAACAGATCGATGCTTTGATTTCACATATTTCAGGGTAGAAAACACAGACTCGCAGACATATGTTGACCCAAACATTGACAGTATCTTAAGCGCAGCCCGTTTGACCTTGGGGTATTTTTCCATTGGCGCACTTTTCCAGAACTCAATGGTTCCTTACCTTCAAGCAGCTTTCAGTTGGTCCTCCTCACAAAGATCGATCATCTCCAACTCAGCCGCAGCCTCATCTGTGACGTGCAGGGCTTTCAAACAGTCCGTATCCGCATTAAATGGGTCGACGAGGAATGTCATCTGTGGTCTTTTCAGTTGGAGATCATGGAACCGGGTCACAAAGCTTTCGTGCGGGTTTTCAACCTGTGTCGCATATCTGTCTCTTTTCTTTTTCAGGGCGGCGCTGGTGACTTGCCCGCTGGCTTTTAGCAGAGTGGGACAATGCGTTAAATCTCCCTTTTGAATATGCGCCTTGAACAGCTTCAGTTTGTTGATGAACGCAAACACACTTTGCACCAGGTCAGGCAGCATTTTTAACTTACCCTGCAGGGTCAGGTGACACAGCATGTCGACCAAAAAGGCCAGATTCATAATCCACTCGAGGTCCGAGAGCTCGGTAGAGTCCTTGTCCTTCTCTTCCATGAACAGTTTCGCAGCATCCAAAAGCTCAAAAAAGCGAGAGAGTACCTTACCTTTTGACAGCCACCTCACAGTGCAGTGCAGCAGCAGGTCACCTGGAAGCCCTTGGTCAAGCTCAGCGATAAGATTCCTGAATTGCTTGTGGTTAAATACATGTGTGCGGATGTAGATGACGATTTCCATCACGGGCTTCATGACGTTGTCTAAATTCAATGATTTAGACACGAGTTGCTCCCTGTGGATAATGCAGTGGAATATCAAAAACTCGGGAAATGTTTCGTCAGCTTTGCACAGCCCCACAAGCCCATTCACAGATCCGATCATGGCTATTGCAGTTAGTTTCTGTAAGGGCAGATTTGCTTTCGCAAATGCAGCCATCATTGTTTCTTTCACATCTATGCCACGGGTTCTGTCTTTTAATGGCACAATATTAAGGAGTTCTTCTTTTATCACACAATCGTTTGACACAGACCGTGCAAATATTGCCAACTGATAGTTCTACTTTTAGTTCCACTTTTAGTTCAACTTTTAGTTTTACTTTTAGTTCTACTTTTAGTTTTACTTTTACAATGCAACACTAAAATACTTAGATATTGAACAATCACTCAGCCAGGAGATCACAATTTCTAACTTGCCCTATGTTTGCCAAATTCTTCAAAAACGTAACTGCTTTAAAAGTATTAATATGTGCACTATACCAACAGTTTGGTGGAATTTTTTTTTAAAGACCTGGGTCCTTGCCCACTCCCTGCCAATTTACACGTATTTGTAATAATCCTAATTTTCTGCTTAACAAGAAGCCATTGAACTTTCCAAAATAGCATGATAAGGGCCTTAAAGATAACATCAGGTGCCTAAAACACAGTTGTATCTCTTTTAAAGGCTTAATAACACAGTATGCAATAAATCCTAACAAATTCCTAGAATACATACAAGTCAAATCAGTGCAAGATTCAACAAAACAACATGGGAAAGTAATCCCACAGCCGATACATTTTTCAAAATCTTTGTCTCTAAAGCAATATCCAAATTATATGCGTCATTATCATAAAAAAGATAACACAATAGGTGTCCCAACTTCTAAATGGAATTCAGAAGTATCCACGAGCTGTGACCTAGAATTCTGGAAACAAAATATGCCTTACTACATCTCGTCTAATCAAGAATCCAAATTTACAGTTAATTCAGTTATAGAATACATTACATCGGTCAAAAGGCTTTACAGAATACATTACATCGATCTAAGAATGTATGAAAATGGGTTTCGCTGACTCTAACATTTGTGTACACTTCTCAGATGATAAGATAGATAACTACTTACACTCAATGTGGTCCTGTGCTACAGTTAATACAATCTAGCTCAAAGTGTGCAGAAACCTATCAACTAGCCTTATTAGGCCATAAGGTGAACCAGGAAAATGTGTCTAGAAAGTGATTTTCGTTCCCACGTCTGGGCACTACTCTTTTTTTGCATTTTTGCATAGACAATGCCATTGTGGACATTAGGTTAAAAGTTTTCCCAAAATATCCTGGCATTTTTTTTTTAGAGCCATAAATGTATAAAAATGGGAATTATAAAAAATGAAAATCTTATGCAGCTCTTTTTTCTTGTAAATGTATTTTCATTCATTCTGGAAACAGAATCTCTCTCACAAATTGACATTAATGCATATACCTAACATTTGAGACAAGTATTTTAGCATTGGTATACAAACCCCGTTTCCATATGAGTTGGGAAATTGTGTTAGATGAAAATATAAACGGAATACAATGATTTGCAAATAATGTTCAACCCATATTCAGTTGAATATGCTACAAAGACAACATATTTGATGTTCAAACTGATAAACATTTTTTTTGTGTAAATAATCATTAACTTTAGAATTTGATGCCCGCAACATGTGACAAAGAAGTTGGGAAAGGTGGCAATAAATACTGATAAAGTTGAGGAATGCTCATCAAACACTTATTTGGAACATCCCACAGGTGAACAGGCAAATTGGGAACAGGTGGGTGCCATGTTTGGGTATAAAAGTAGTTTCCATGAAATGCTCAGTCATTCACAAACAAGAATGGGGCGAGGGTCAACACTTTGTCAACAAATGTGTGAGCAAATTGTTGAACAGTTTAAGAAAAACCTTTCTCAACCAGCTATTGCAAGGAATTTAGGGATTTCACCATCTATGGTCCGTAATATCATCAAAGGGCTCAGAGAATCTGGAGAAATCACTGCACTTAAGCAGCTAAGCCCGTGACCTTCGATCCCTCAGGCTGTACTGCATCAACAAGTGACATCAGTGTGTAATAAATATCACCACATGGGCTCAGGAACACTTCAGAAACCCACTGTCAGTAACTACAGTTGGTCGCTACATCTGTAAGTGCAAGTTAAAACTCTCTTATGCAAGGCGAAAACCGTTTATAAACAACACCCAGAAACGCCGTCGGCTTCGCTGGGCCTGAGCTCATCTAAGATGGACAGATACAAAGTGGAAAAGTGTTCTGTGGTCTGACGAGTCCACATTTCAAATTGTTTTTGGAAACTGTGGACGTCGTTTCCTCCAGACCAAAGAGGAAAAGAACCATCCGGATTGTTATAGGCGCAAAGTTGAAAAGCCAGCATCTGTGATGGTATGGGGGTGTATTAGTGCCAAAGACATGGGTAACTTACACATCTGTGAATGCGCCATTAATGCTGAAAGGTACATACAGGTTTTGGAGCAACATGTGCTGCCATCCAAGCAACGTTACCATGGACGCCCCTGCTTATTTCAGCAAGACAATGCCAAGCCATGTGTTACATCAACGTGGCTTCATAGTAAAAGAGTGCGGGTACTAGACTGGCCGGCCTGTCTCCCATTGAAAATGTGTGGCGCATTATGAAGCCTAAAATACCACAACGGACTGTTGAACAACTTAAGCTGTACATCAAGTAAGAAGCTTAAAAAATGTGTCTCCTCAGTTCCCAAACGTTTACTGAGTGTTGTTAAAAGGAAAGGCCATGTAACACAGTGGTGAACATGCCCTTTCCCAACTACTTTTGCACGTGTTGCAGCCATGAAATTCAAATTTAATTATTATTTGCAAAAAAAAAAAAAAGTTTATGAGTTTGAACATCAAATATCTTGTCTTTGTAGTGCATTCAATTGAATATGGGTTGAAAAGGATTTGCAAATCATTGTATTCCGTTTATATTTACATCTCATACAATTTCCCAACTCATATTGAAACGGGGTTTGTACTTTAATTTAAATTTAAACCATGAAACATACAAAAAAAAATTAAAAAACGCTTCAAAATAAGTGAATAGCAACCTGTAAAATTGAACATACACATGGTACATTTTGCTAAACAATGATGTTTTATACATTAAAAATGTCAGTAGATACCAGAGGTGGGACCAAGTCATTGCTTTGCAAGTCACAAGTAAGTCTCAAGTCTTTACCCTCAAGTCTCGAGTCAAGTTCCGAGTCAAGACAGGGCAAGTCCGAGTCAAGTCCAAAGTCAAGACTGGAAAGTCTCAAGTCAAGTCCCAAGTCCTGCATTTTGAGTTTCAAGTCCTTTCAAGTCATTTAACCACAGACTAATATATTTACACAGATTGTGTATGCTTTTAAAACACTGTATTTATTTATTAAAACAAGTGCATTTGAAATTGCAGGGAAAAAGATAGTGCTGACATTGCACTTCAAAATAGCACTATTAACCAGTCATTTTAAACATGTAACTCATTCCTTTACAGAATAAACACATTTGAAAAAAACAAGTGCAACTGTACTTATTTGCACAAAAGTGTTAACATTGTATTTCCATGGCATATTGCATTGTAACTAGTTCCACAGCAGTTTCTATCCTGTTCTTACCTTATCTCATTGATCTCATCTCATACTGTATGTGTGTTGATGTGTGCGTACACATGAAAAACATAACAAATATATGAACATAACAATGAACAGAGTTGTACTTTTTAGATGTCAGGACCCTATGCAATATGTACACATATTCTTAATATAGTATACATTTTAACTGACCTTTATTTGACTATGTTTGTCTTTTTGTAGGTGGCTAAAATACGCGGTGCTGCTGACTGCCGTCTAACGTTACGTTACTGTGTGTGATACGTTGACTAACGTAATGTTACTGTGTGTGATACAGTGACTAACGTTACGTTACTGTGTGTGATACATTGACTAACGTAACGTTATGTATAGGTACCTCATGAAACCCTGTTTAAAAAAAAAATCACTTGACAAAAAGTATGAATAAGGTAGCAAACTGCAGTGGACGCAACAGATTGCCGTGTTTGCAATGACGTTATAAACATAGACATCTTATAAGTAGACGCAGCATTGGTTGCTGTGACGTGAGCAATTTGCCCGCCATTTTGAAGTGCTGATGAGGAGCCGGCGAGCAGCCTAAACTGACAGTTGAAAGGTAGAAAACAAAGATGGTGTTCAGCGTTTTCCTGCTCAAATGAGCGGACTGTTGAAAATTGGAATCGGGGGATTACTTTTCACAAGTAAGATTTAACATTAACGTACTATTGGTTGTATTTTATGAAAATAATATTACCACAGAGTTGAGAAGGATCAAAGATCTTCAATATTTGTATGTGAAAATCACAAAGAAATCTTCTGGGGGAGGATGACGCCCCTACAGGGGTTTGGTTTACAAACTTTCAGCCCCACCTAAAACAAAATTCACCAGCCACTACTGATTATGATGCATTCTCATTTTAGGCAAAGTATAAGACAATACTTTCTTAACAGTATAATTGTAACCAGGAATCAGTCTTCAAGTAACAATATTCAAATACTAACATTGTTGGGTTAAACAGAATTTGGTTTTATTCTGAATCCAGTGAAACAGATTGGTGGTTTTAGCTGATATGAAGACTTTCAGGTGTTTATATATGTTTAAGTATTTGGCAGACGCTTTTATCCAAAGCGACTTACATAAAATAATACATATAAAACAATCACTGCAAACATTATCATTTAAGGGAAGAATGTAATAGAAAATATCAATACAAAGTGTCAAGACAGAATAAACTCTCTGCTGCTGAAGCAACAGAGATACAGTCTATAGGTCCCTAAGATATATAGATATCTAATGTATTCATACATTGTTTATGTAGGATACACGCATATGTATATATAACCTAATCATATTGTTTCTTCAATTTAAAAATAGTTTACCGTTTTTTTTCCCCTTCTCTGGGATTATATTCCCAGTTTTGATCTCGGACGTCTGGTCTTTTATAGCGTATAAGAATATTATATTACTGTTAAGCAAACTATGAATAATAAAACACGCCAAAACATGTGTCTGTTACACACGTATGACAAAAAAGCGCGTGAAAATCAGTGGTATTCAGTGAGGTAAAATGAATTAAATGCGCTGACAGTTCATTGCTGCTGCCAAATGAATTGCACTGAGTGGAGCGGATCACCACTCCAAGATGGCGGCCCCGCGCCTCGTCTGCGCCAGTAGGCAGTAGCGCTCTATGCTGCGTCTACTTATAAGATGTCTATGGTTATAACGTTAGCAGTGAGTTTGCAGCCTCACTGATTTAACTACACAGCAAATAAAAGTCACGTTACTTAGCCAATAAACGTTATCTTACATTCAAAACTTACCCTTCTTTGCAGGCCCGGCCCTAACCAATCTGGCGCCCTAGGCAAGATTTTAGGTGGCGCCCCCCCACATCGGCAGTGAAGTGTATATACTCACAAGAACCCGAATAGCTTTGTCTTTGACCTTTTTTTTTTACTTACAACTATACCTAATATATAAAGGGGTGGAAAAGTGACGATTACCTGCAGGGCAAACATTAGCTAACCAGAAGGCAATAACAATGTAAACAAAAAACATCTGCTTAAAAGATCTAATACAAACATTTATATGCACGTACAACAATTAGAACTTTTAGCATATCAGTATGTGGAATTAAATTATGGAATGGATTAAATAAAGAAGTTAAAAATTGTACTGATATGATCCAGTTTAAGAGGTTGTTCAAAATAATAGTGCTTACAGAGTACAAAGAAGAAGAATTATGAGAAATACTTTCAACCTTATTGAAAATAAGATATTCTTCATCTCAGTATGTTAATAATGACTGAATTAATTAATTAATTACATATTACAAAACTGTTGTATACTAATTCATAGATGTTATTTTATTATATAAAAAGGTCAGTAAATGATTCTATGTATTTGTAAACGCTTTGAAGTGGGAAAGGGGTAGGATTAAATAAGCTTTGCTTCTTCCTACTCCTTTTCGGACATGATGTAAAGTGAAATGATATGAAATTGTGTGATGTATTATACTGTAAGTGTGTTCATGTTCGAAATAAACTAAAGAAAGAAAGAAATGTCCCTGAGGAATGTAAGGTGGGAGTACTGTAATTACCTAACGTTACATTATTATTTTCCATAACAATTTAGCCCCCTCCACAATATTAACCCGACGTTAAAACAGAACTAGCTATTCATTGATTAGCAATTGCCGAATCATGTAACATTAGCTTAATGCTAAAAAGCCAGGTTACTATCACATTCTGTAACAGACAAATAATTTCATGTAGGCTAACGTTACCTACCTGCTACCTCTGTCTTTTCTCGTTTCTCCTCCTCTTCTTTTCTCTTTTTTCTTCCCTGGGCACCTGACAGTTTTGGCATCTTGTGTTGATTTTTTGATGTGGTGACGTCCAAAAAGAATCATGATACGGGAAGGGAGGGGGCGCACCGTGCGGGGGGAGGAGGGGGGGCGGGGGGCGTAATGTTGTAACAAATAATATTTCTATTAAATAGGCTTTACTTTGCATTTTAATTAACGTGGGATTATTTTTTGTATTTAGAAATAATAGTACCAACTTTTTTTATTTATTTTTTTTCTCCAACATTTGTGGCACTGGCGTGGCGCCCCCTGATGGACGGCGCCCTTAGCATTTGCCTATACGGCCTATGCCACGGGCCGGCCCTGCTTCTTTGTGCAACTTCAAATGTCGAACGAAGTTGGAAGTTGTTGCGTCTCCGTCTGTAATATTCGAACTGTGTGATTTGCATACGGCAATTCGTTTTTTGTTGACCAAGTCGTAGTTTTTATACCCGAACGAAACCAACTTTAACATAATTGTTTATCACTGGCACGTTGTTGGACAACTCTTGGTCATTGGTTGTCCTGCCGATGACAGGCATGCTAAAGAAATTAGTGGTGGCCTTACTCAGCATGTAAACGAATCCACCCAGAGCAGAGGCCACACTCTTGGTTTGATCATTACTAAGGGTCTTGCTATTTCAAACATGAATGTTTTAGATGCTGCTTTATCAGATCATTCCTGTGTGTTCTTCGACCTGTCTGTTAGACCCAAACCAACAGTTGAGTCTGCGGCTGTTAGGGGAAGACTCTTAAATGATAGCATATGGACAAAGTTTGTGAAAATGATCAGGTTTGAAAACAACCCGTATGCTAAAGTTGATGATCTATGAAACTCATATACATCAAACCTTTTGGACACCATTGCTCCTGGCATGGTTATAATGGTTAAAAGTAGGCAAAAGACACCATAGAGAAATTAAGATTTTGTCTGGCACAAAAAAGGGAGTGCTGCATACCCGAACGGAAATTGCGCAAATCAAAGCTCCAAACTCATTAGATTTACGAAGAAAAGCTAAATGTGTTCAACCAGACTTTGCATAGAACAAGTGGAAAATATTTTTCTGAAATTATCACAAACTGTAGTAACAACTCTCTTGTCCTGTTTGCTACAATAAACAGATTAATACCCTCCAATATCACTTCTAATAGAACTTATTTCTACATCAAAGTGCAATGAGTTTGCGATATTCTTTCATGATAAAGTTCAAGGCATTAAAAACGCAATAATTCCTGGAAAACAAATAGCTTCTCTGTAGCCAGCTTGTCAGCTAGAGCTACCACATTTACCTCCTGTGGCTGACAAAACAGTGGAAGAAATCATCGACAGTCTGAGTTTAGCAGCACGATATGTCTAAAGTCTGTGCTGAGCAGTTTGTTAATACAATTCGCTCATCTAGTTAACATCTCACTTCATACTGGAACATTTACAAAAGTGTTAAAAACTGCTGTATAAAGCCCCTACTAAAGAATAGCAGTTTTGATGCCACTGTACTGTTCAACTATCGGCTTGTATCAAAACTTCCATTTTTGGGCAAAGTAAAAGAAAAAGTTGTATATCAACAGCTCAGTGACTTTTTCCTGTGTAAAAATGTGTTTGATACTTTCCAATCAGGCTTTAGGCCTCACCACAGCACTGCAACTGCTCTGATCAATATGACAAATGATATCCGCCTGAACACAGACGCAAGAAATGTTTCAGTCTTGGTTTGGCTGAACCTGAGTGCTGCCTTTAACACAGTTGACCATACTATCTTATTACAGAGGTTAGAAAATTGGGTGGGAATATGGGGTATGTTCTTAACTGGTTCAAGTCCTAACTTGATCATAGGACCTACTTTGTTGAAATTGGTAACTGTTTCTCTGACCAAATGGCTATGACCTGTGGGATTCCTCAGGGCTCGATTCTGTGAACCCCACTAGGTCAGCTAATCCGCAGCTTCAATGTGTCCTATAACAACTATGCAGATGACACTCAGATCTACGTGTCACTGATGGCAGGTGAATGTCGGCCTGTTGATTCACTTTGTCATTGAATCGAACAGATCAGTGTGTGGGTGCAAAACATTTTTTTTTCAGCTCAACTCAGACAAAACTGTAATTATTGTCTTTAGCCGACAAAAGCAATGAGACACTATTATTAGTCACCTTGAGACCCTCTCCCTGAAACCTAATGATCAGGCTAGAAATTGAAGGGAGGAGTACTTTTTCTCCTACGCGTGTTCGTTTAATCTCTAATAAAGCTCACCAAGTCTTTGTCAATTTTCAGATTCACCATCTTAGATTTATTTTACAGTGTGATTGTTTGAAACAAAGAAACACAATTCCCTCATGGCCAGAAGCAGAGAAAGGGAGACATCCTGCCACATGTGTCTCCTCAGAAAATGTCTAACTACTCTTTCCACCTAAGAAATTATACATTATTTTCCAAAGGGGGTTTTTGTTGTCTTTGTCCCCTCTGACTCCGGTTTCCATGGTTACTGTTCCTCTGCAGGCTTATCTTGATGATTATTACGGCTCGCAAATACCTCGCGCCCTCATGTCAGTGCTCTATTGTGTGTACCCTTTATATATGTGTTACTTTAAAACTAACCATTTACTATAACATGATTTACTATAATAACTATATGGTAGTTAGCATTCAAAACTATGATGGAAAAATCAATATACTCATTCATTAGGTGTATGTGTATGCTAAAAATTTTTTTTAAATACTTTAAAAATACTAAAATCCTTCAAAATCTAGGAGTAATAATGGACTCAGACTTGAACTTTAACAGCAACGTTAAGTCAATAACATCAGCAGCTTTTAAAAACAAAATACTTTGCCAAAATCAGAGGAATAATGTCTAAATCGGACTTAGAAAGACTCATCCATGCCTTAGTCTCCAGCAGGTTATACTAAAGTAATGGTCTTCTCACTGGGCTCTCTAAACGACCTGAAAGCAGCTGCAGTACATCCAGAATACTGCTGCTCGAGTCACAATAGTCCAGTGCTTAGGTCACTGCACTGGCTTCCTGTTGCTCAGAGAAGACTTTTAAACAGCTCTGACATGTTAAAACCATATGAACAATCTCGAGCTCTGAGAAAGTCAGGGAAAGGTCACCTGCTGGTGCCCAGAGTCAGGATCAAACATGGTGAAACTGCATTTCAGTGTTATGCTCCTAAAATCTGGAAGTCTTCCTGAAGATGTGGGACGGGTCTATGTAAACATCAACCTGCTGAAGGGACTAAAGATGGAAAATAGCCGTTGGCTATGATTATGCATATATAGATGTATATGTCCATTAATATGTATTGTCACTATTTTAAATAAACTCTAAACTTTACATATCATATTTGCTGATGTTGTTCTGTTTTGTTTTTCTTGATGTTGTGGGCGCAGCTACCGAGCTCTCATGTGTCTCCAAGGTGTGTATTTTTGAATAATTCTCTTCAATGTAGGACAACCTCCTGGAAGAAATGTGGAAACAGCAGGACAGTCTTGCGGGGCCTAAAGCTCCAGAAGAAGAGATGTCTACTTCTATGGAGGCCAGTGGTGGTTCAGATTCAGAGGAAAACAAAAACAGCAATTCTCTGATGGAACAACTCCGAGCTCTGGAGGTTGGTGGATTGTTTCTTTCTTACCTAATCATGTAAATGATACAGTATATATATACAGTAACAATCAAAGGTTATGTAAGTACTCAAACTAGTCCAGTGTTGATTGAATAGATTGAAGAGCTAAGACATTGGAATTGTGAGACTTTTTGTCAAGTTTAGCAATAAAACAGTTCTTACATGCTTGTACATAAGATCCAAGCAACTGAACTGTAACATAGTGATCAACAAAAGTCCAGGTGCCAAACCTCTCCCAGTGGTTAAAAATCACCTGGAAATGCTTTCAGCAAACACCAGTGAGGGAGGAAAGAACACAGAGCACTTATTAGCCTGAGGGCATAATGAGGTGTACCAATTGGTGGAGAGTGAATGTCGATGGAGACACACTAATCAGGGACTGATCAGTCTTGTATTAAGTATTGAAAGAAATACTTGAGTAAAAGTACATGCATTTGACCCAAATTGTATTTGGTAAAAGTCAACTTAATTACTTAAGTAACAGTAAAAAGTACCTGACATAAAATGTACGTAAAATGTATTTAACAAACTTCACTTGGTTTTAACATGGACTTCATTTACTTCAAGTAATTTTTTACTCCAAAGTACAAAAATTAACACTTTGCTTCTGGAGTAAAGTTGGCAGCAAAGGCAGTTCCAAACACACATCCAAATTTATACCAAGAGGGGCAAGGAGGGGTTATAGTTTAACCAGAGGTGTTGCGTTGCTGGCGAGGAGGTATGATTATGCCGATTGTTTTTCCGGTGAGGACAGCAGGAACTCCAGAGACAGCGTGCAGGTAGGACAAATGATTTATTTGTATAAATCATACACGAAAATAGAAACGAACAAAAGAAGCGAACACAAGGAGAGCGTGCCTAGCACAAGGAAAGCTAACGGAATAGCACACACAGGGAAGGCATAAGGCAACGCTTAGCTTACGGACACAAGGAATAAACGTGACAGTTGCGTAAAGCAAACAAAAGCACCAGGCTGAGTGACGGGAAAAAGCAGGACTAAATAGCTCTCTGATTAGTGCCCGGGAACAGGTGTGAGTCCCGAACACTAATCAGATGCAGGCGAAAACAATCAGTAACCATGACAACACAAAACAGGAGTGCTGAAACATAACTTATATCACAAGTGACTCAAAACCCAAAATAAACTATGATCCAACATCAGATCATAACAGTACCCCCCTCCTATGGGACAGATTCCAGATGTCCCCAAAACAATAAACCCCAGACCAAGTCCAAATTCACGGGTGGGCGGAGGGGAGACTTGGCAGAGGGTCGCCCGGCCAAATGTCCCCGAATCCACCGGGGACGAGTCAGGTGGCGGCGGCGAGTGGAACGGCGCTGCAGCAGGCGAAGCGGCCTACCACGGAACGACCACATTAGCGGCCGCCGAGAAGGCGGGCGTGAGTGGCGCCAGAACCTCAGCAGCAAGGAAGTTCTACACCCAAGTCCCTGGCTTCGCTGCTCTTGATGCAAAAAGCGTCCTTGTACTGGCCACAGAGGGCGCCTTGTGCGGGCACCTGATGGCTGCCAGTGCGGCCGGCCAGCCGGTGGCGACGACGCAGGAGATGAGGGCGGTGTCGTGGGACGGCCCGCCGGAGACCAGGAAGACGGAGTAATCTCTGGAGCTTGAGCGGCAGGCGAAGGAGACTCCTGCGGTACTGCCAGCCGTGGAGCCGGAACTGACGTGGGAACCAGTCGAGGAGCAGGAACTGGCATGGGAACCAGTCGCGGAGCAGGAACTGGAACCAGTCGCGGAGCAGGAACTGGAACTGGTGCCACACGAGGAGCAGGAACTGGAACTGGTGCCTCACGAGGAGCAGGAACTGGAACTGGAGCCACACGAGGAGCAGGAACTGGAACTGGAGCCACACGAGGAGCAGGAACTGGAACTGGAGCCACACGAGGAGCAGGAACTGGAACTGGAGCCACACGAGGAGCAGGAACTGGAACTGGAGCCACACGAGGAGCAGGAACTGGAACTGGAGCCACACGAGGAGCAGGAACTGGAACTGGAGCCACACGAGGAGCAGGAACTGGAACTGGAGCCACACGAGGAGCAGGAACTGGAGCCACACGAGGAGCAGGAACTGGAACTGGAGCCACACGAGGAGCAGGAACTGGAACTGGTGCCACACGAGGAGCAGGAACTGGTGCCACACGAGGAGCAGGAACTGGTGGCGAAGCTTGGCCTGGTGCAGGTACAGGCGGCGAAGCTTGGCCTGGTGCAGGTACAGGCGGCGAAGCTTGGCGTGGTGCAGATACAGGCAGCAAAGCTTGGCGTGGTGCAGGTACTGAAGATGGTGGCGTTTGCAAGCCCACCGGAGATGATGGTGGCGTTTGCAAGCCCACCGGAGATGATGGTGGCGTTTGCAAGCCCACCGGAGATGATGGTGGCGTTTGCAAGCCCACCGGAGATGATGGTGGCGTTTGCAAGCCCACCGGAGATGATGATGGCGTTTGCAAGCCCACCGGAGATGATGGTGGCGTTTGCAAGCCCACCGGAGATGATGATGGCGTTTGCAAGCCCACCGGAGATGATGATGGCGTTTGCAAGCCCACCGGAGAGGATGATGGCGTTTGCAAGCCCACCGGAGAGGATGATGGCGTTTGCAAGCCCACCGGAGATGATGATGGCGTTTGCAAGCCCACCGGAGATGATGATGGCGTTTGAAAGCCCACCGGAGATGATGATGGCGTTTGCAAGCCCACCGGAGATGATGATGGCGTTTGCAAGCCCACCGGAGAGGATGATGCCGTTTGCAAGCCCACCGGAGAGGATGATGGCGTTTGAAAGCCCACCGGAGATGATGATGGCGTTTGCAAGCCCACCGGAGATGATGATGGCGTTTGCAAGCCCACCGGAGAGGATGATGCCGTTTGCAAGCCCACCGGAGAGGATGATGGCGTTTGCTTGCCCACCGGAGATGATGGTGGCGTCTGCAAGCTCACCCGGGCTGAGGGTAGCCATGAGCATGACGGAGGTAGTCTAGCTGGGGGTTGCGGCTTGGCATGCCGAATGACTGGTGGTGGTGGTCGGGCAGGAGGTAGCCTCCTGGCTGGGTGCAACTGTGCCATCTCATCGGCACAGCTCCTGGCACTACCCCCTCCCTCCCCAGGAAGCGGATGCCAGACGCAACACAAATTGTACGGAACAGTCTCAAAGGGTGGGAGGTGGGTAGACTCCTCCTCCTCTCTAAATTGTCCAAACCGTTCATCTCTCCTTCTAACAGGAGAGTGACGAGGAGACAGGGAAGACAAAGTCTGTGACGTGGGCGGGGCTATGGTACATAGGGGCGGAGTCAGAGTCACTGGGGGCGGAGGTGACTGAAAAAAATTGTCCCGGTAGTCTGCTATAGCAGACTGAGTGTCCCCAGCGGGAGGCAAACAGAACGACTCAGGAGAAAAACACAATTCATGCCCTCTGACGTCATTACCAATTGCCGGTGGCGTGACGACATCCGAGGGGGACGGCGCAGTGGTGTCCTCGACGCGGTTCTCCATCTGGCTTTTAGCCCAGTCTGTGAACTGTTTGGCGAAGTGATGGATCGGGTTGCCATACATCGGCGAAGTCGACCCGGGTTGTGGCGTGCTGTGTTCCGGAGGGGAGGCCTGCGGGATGCGCGCATCCTGGCAGCGATCCGCAGCCCTTCTGGATGGCCTGCGTCCGCGCCGACGCTTCCGGAATGGCGGCGCTGCAGTTTCCTCGATCCCCTCGGGGGAACCGCGGAGCGTCAGTGCCTCCAAGGCTTCCAGTATCCACATGTCCTCGAGTTCCTCTGGGGAATAGCGGACATCTGACATACCTTCGTCCCACACGTCGTAGCCAGAAAAACGATGTGCTGGTGCTTTTCTGTTGCGTTGCTGGCGAGGAGGCATGATTATGCCGATTGTTTTTCCGGTGAGGACAGCAGGAACTCCAGAGACAGCGTGCAGGTAGGACAAATGATTTATTTGTATAAATCATACACGAAAATAGAAACGAACAAAACAAGCGAACACAAGGAGAGCGTTCCTAGCACAAGGAAAGCTAACGGAATAGCACACACAGGGAAGGCATAAGGCAACGCTTAGCTTACGGACACAAGGAATAAACGTGACAGTTGCGTAAAGCAAACAAAAGCACCAGGCTGAGTGACGGGAAAAAGCAGGACTAAATAGCTCTCTGATTAGTGCCCGGGAACAGGTGTGAGTCCCGAACACTAATCAGATGCAGGCGAAAACAATCAGTAACCATGACAACACAAAACAGGAGTGCTGAAACATAACTTATATCACAAGTGACTCAAAACCCAAAATAAACTATGATCCAACATCAGATCATAACAAGAGGGGCACATTAAAACATGGCAACAAATTATACTTAAAGATTATGATTCATTAACTTCTGCGGTCGCTGAGGCAAAAACTCGGACATGGGAGGAGTTCGGTGAGGCCATGGAAAACGACTTCCGGACGGCTTCAAAGCAATTCTGGACCACCATCCGCCGCCTCAGGAAGGGCAAGCAGTGCACTATCAACACCGTGTATGGCGAGGATGGTGTTCTGCTGACCTCGACTGCGGATGTTGTGGATCGGTGGAGGGAATACTTCGAAGACCTCCTCAATCCCACCAACACGTCTTCCTATGAGGAAGCAGTGCCTGGGGAGTCTGTGGTGGGCTCTCCTATTTCTGGAGCTGAGGTTGCTGAGGTAGTTAAAAAGCTCCTCGGTGGCAAGGCCCCGGGGGTAGATGAGATCCGCCCGGAGTTCCTTAAGGCTCTGGATGCTGTGGGGCTATCTTGGTTGACAAGACTCTGCAGCATCGCGTGGACATCGGGGGCGGTACCACTGGATTGGCAGACCGGGGTGGTGGTTCCTCTCTTTAAGAAGGGAAACCGGAGGGTGTGTTCTAACTATCGTGGGATCACACTCCTCAGCCTTCCCGGTAAGGTCTATTCAGGTGTACTGGAGAGGAGGCTACGCCGGATAGTCGAACCTCGGATTCAGGAGGAACAGTGTGGTTTTCGTCCTGGTCGTGGAACTGTGGACCAGCTCTATACTCTCGGCAGGGTCCTTGAGGGTGCATGGGAGTTTGCCCAACCTGTCTACATGTGTTTTGTGGACTTGGAGAAGGCATTCGACCGTGTCCCTCGGGAAGTCCTGTGGGGAGTGCTCAGAGAGTATGGGTTATCGGACTGTCTGATTGTGGCAGTCCGCTCCCTGAATGATCAGTGCCAGAGCTTGGTCCGCATTGCCGGTAGTAAGTCAGACACGTTTCCAGTGAGGGTTGGACTCCGCCAAGGCTGCCCTTTGTCACCGATTCTGTTCATAACTTTTATGGACAGAATTTCTAGGCGCAGTCAAGGTGTTGAGGGGATCTGGTTTGGTGGATGCAGGATTAGGTCTCTGCTTTTTGCAGATGATGTGGTCCTGATGGCTTCATCTGGCCAGGATCTTCAGCTCTCACTGGATTGGTTCGCAGCTGAGTGTGAAGCGACTGGGATGAGAATCAGCACCTCCAAGTCCGAGTCCATGGTTCTCGCCCGGAAAAAGGTGGAGTGCCATCTCCGGGTTGGGGAGGAGATCTTGCCCCAAGTGGAGGAGTTCAAGTACCTCGGAGTCTTGTTCACGAGTGAGGGGAGAGTGGATCGTGAGATCGACAGGCGGATCGGTGCGGCGTCTTCAGTAATGCTGTATCGATCCGTTGTGGTGAAGAAGGAGCTGAGCCGGAAGGCAAAGCTCTCAACTTACCGGTCGATCTACGTTCCCATCCTCACCTATGGTCATGAGCTTTGGGTTATGACCAAAAGGACAAGATCACGGGTACAAGCGGCCGAAATGAGTTTCCTCCGCCGGGTGGCGGGGCTCTCCCTTAGAGATAGGGTGAGAAGCTCTGCCATCCGGGAGGAGCTCAAAGTAAAGCCGCTGCTCCTCCACATCGAGAGGAGCCAGATGAGGTGGTTCGGGCATCTGGTCAGAATGCCACCCACACGCCTCCCTAGGGAGGTGTTTAGGGCGAGGCCGCGGGGAAGACCCAGGACACATTGGGAAGACTATGTCTCCCGGCTGGCCTGGGAACGCCTCGGGGTCCCACAGGAAGAGCTGGACGAAGTGGCTGGGGAGAGGGAAGTCTGGGCTTCCCTGCTTAGGCTGCTGCCCCCGCGACCCGACCTCGGATAAGCGGAAGAAAATGGATGGATGGATGGATGGATTCATTAACTTTATTTAATTTAAGTTGGATAAACATTAAATATATAATGAATCAATGTACAATACTGTGAAGTGTAATTCCTATTTACGGAAGCTTCACCACACAATAAAGATTATTTTTCAACTGGTGTAACCCACCTGATTCAGTCCCTGCTTTTTATGTTCCGCCCTGACCTTGAATATAGGTTGCTGACATGAGAGACAAGCGTGCTAGCTGTCAAGCTAAAAGCCAAGCTATCAACCCGATAACCAGCCCTGCTTTGAGGTTGTCAGGGAGTGAAGTTTGCTAAGGTACACATGGTACACACTGGATGGCCTCTGTTACACTGGCACAATGCTGGTTGATTTGGATTTAAAACAAATATAATTACAGAAATATAGATACAATACACTACAATAGCTTACTTGCATAAAGTTTCCTTTACTATTAATCATTCCCTCTATTTGTTTTGTTTTCACTATCTGTAAGTGACAACACTTCCATTAATGTACGTCCATTTTTCTTGTACTTGTTAAGAATATCTGTGAATATTTTTAAGATGTCTTTGATAATACTTCATGCTATCATTGCACACTTGTGTCCATCACACTTTGCATGTATTCAAAAACCTCTGTATTTCGCATCAATGCTTTTCTTTTCACTTTATAAAAGTAGGTGTTAAAACAAAAAGCATTTCTGTGGCATTATGTGTAATTGTAAATTTAGTGTGAGCAACAAATATACAGTCCATCAGGAAGATGATACAAGCTTCGTCTTCTGTTTCATATCAATATTCTCACGGGCACTCATCGAGGGCGGACACTCTCCTTTCCTCTACCTTATCACTCCTGCTTGCTTCTTTGTCTTGTTTAACTTTTGTGTTGCCTCTTTTTGCACTGCTCTCCAAATCTAAACAATGGAACTAATGAACAGACTTCTCAACAAAATTGACAAGATCTTGGGTTTGGGGGAACCTGCTTGTCTTGACGGAGCGTTTGTTCCTGGACACACAACGGAATCTTGGGAGAAGAAGGACTGCCGCGTGCCTGGCGACCCTTTCAGTGGAGGATGTGAAGACACCCACCTTTTAGTAATTATGACACCAGGACATATGCTGATTGGAGTAAGCGTTGCTCTGGTTTGTCGACAAATTGGAAGTTGCCGGCAGCCTTCAAAGCTGCCACAAATGATTGGAGGATGTGGGCAGAACTGTGGACACTTTGTGATTTGGATAACATTGGACTGTCTGCCCTGCAGGATGAACTTGAGGACCAGTAATAGACAATTTAGTGTGAAAAGCAAATTTGTTTTCACTCGCATACAAAACATTCTAACTTGGATTGTTTCCCTGACTCTCCCGAAGGACAGTGTGACGAAAACACAACAAACTCCCTTCTTGTCTCTCATGAACACACACCTTTTGTTGTTGACTTTGGACTGACTGGAGGCTGCTGGAACACCAAGGCCGTGGAACAGACACACGCCCACATACCCCACCCCCATCCAACGCTGTCGATGCTTGAATCCCTTAGGGGTGATGAACGGCTGGAGAACAGACGCAGCCGGCGGCAAGGCTGCAGACGAAATCGCTGAGGGAAGTGGCGATGGTGGCCCGTAGGACTCCCTCTATGTAAAGGAACCCTCATCCATGCAATACCCTTGGGGTTTGGATAGCGGACATGGGCAGGAACAGTGAGAGAACATGTCATCAAGCGCTGGCCTGGTGAGGATGAAAAATAGCTGAGTGACGCAATAGAACTGGACCGTAAAACCAAAGGGGTATTCACCACCCCAATGACGAAGAAAACAATTTTGGTACGAGTGGTGTCTTCCCCCCATCCAAATTGGCCTGAAGCTGTGCCATGGATAGAATGGTGGGCAAAGGAGCTGATGTCAGGTGGACCCAGAGGCAAACAGAGGCCGGTAACGGCCCTGGTCGGCCCGTCCTCATCACTCGACCCGGTGGTAAAGATGTTGACCAACAGAGTTGGGGTTAAGCCAATCCTGGTTGTAAAGAAAAGAAGGGCGTACCCCTGGCATAAAGACAATGAGTCAGGGCCCGTCTGGAAGGCTACCGGGACCCCTTGGGGGTACAGGAACAAGACCAGGGGGCAGATGACCAGAGCGTGACCACAGCTCCTGCCAACGATGACACGTCGACGAGGAAAGTGGCAATGGTGATGTGTCCGACCTCGAGAGGAGAATAGAACGGCTTAGCTTGGCCTGGGACGGAGACAACCTACAAAGTGACCAACCAAGCCGCCTGCTGAATCTGGAGAGCGGTATGGATCACCTCACGACTCAGAGGAGGAGAAACCAAAGAAAAAGAAGCATGTGGTAAAGAAAGATGATGGTACAAGGGTGCTCCCAGACCTAGGACCCATGCCTGACCGTGCAAAGGGACTGAAAGGTCAAGCAGGCATAATGGTCGACAGTTATGTGGGGGAGCCCTGGGACTCGACGGCCATGGACTGCTGATCTTGACCGACTCCAAACTGAATACCCACCTGAAGAAGTTTCGGGGACAGTTGGTCTTGAATGCGGGAAAAAATTACGAGAAGGAGAGAGTGGAGGTTCAGCGAGGAGACGGCCGCCTAGGTCCTTATGACGGCCCCAAGACGGTGATGACGAGTGGAGGCGAGCTCGCTTACTATGGCATTATACATGTGCCAGTAAAAAGATTTGGTTCCACTGGGAACACAGACTTTTACCGGAAGGTGGTAGCAGAAGCACTGGAAGAAGGCATATGGTATGCCAGTGGGCTGGAACTGTACAGAGTCGCTATGTGCCTCGATGGGGTGAGGTTCGGAGACCTACCGTGGAAAATAACGGAGGAGGCGGTGACCAGATCTGTGTGCACCTGTCTTGGAACGACTCCAGGCTGGAATCACGTGAAGGAGCTCGAGATCGTCACCTCCGAGAAGCAAGACTGCGAGCGCCGCGAGGAGCTGGTGAGACCACTGAGAAGGGGGCCGAGCAGCTGGAGAGTTGAGCGGCTGGAGAAACCGAGATTTCTTCTCTCCTACTAGGGCCAGCAGACCACGGAACACGTCCGCCCCCGGGTCTGCAGGTGGCAGAGGGGTGCTGGTCGGAAGCAAGCTTGGAGGTGTGCCTGTCCTGATGGTGACTACTCAGGTGGCGACGGCGTTGCCAACCCAGGAGGAGACGACTACGCCACCACCGCCGGCACCTGCAACGGGGCCCGCGCTGCGGCTTGACTCAGATCTGAGGCACGCCACCCATCACCAAGAGACAACGTCATCCTGCAGGATGCAGCCCGAGGCCGGCAAGTGGGTCTTCTTGACGCGAGCCCGACCCCAGCCCTGAAGATACCGCTGCAGCCCGACTCTGAGATGGACGTGTCAAAGGAACAGGAGACCTCGGACGAGGAAGCGGAAGAATCGGACCCAGGTCTGGCCTCGGCAAACGCGGAAAACCTGCCCCAGCCCGGAGAGCTACAGACAGGAAAAAGAGCGGGAGCCAAGAAGGCGGTTCCCACAAATTATTTTTTGTTTTTTTGTCCTGTCCAGCTACTCAGGCAAATCATATTGTAGATGTAGATGCCTATATCGACCATACAGATTTACTCTTTGTTGCCTTATTTGTATTTGACTTTATTAAATGAATTTATATTATTATTTAGTGCAGCCTGGCCATAGCAGGAGGTGATAGAAAAAGAAAAAAAGGAAGACAGAGGGGCAAATTGGGATAAGACAGAGAAGACAATATTACCACCTTTGCTTCAAACTTAGGTAAACATTTAAATAATAATCATTCAGATCTGCACAAGGAGTTTAAATAATGACAGGTAATAATGTAGTTGTTACACCTGTCCTGTTGTTTGGCTCCGGTGCAGACTGTCAAGGAGCACAGGGCAGACATTTTCTTCAGGGTCGATGTTTTCGTCAGGGGTAACCCTTCACTTTCCAATGGTTCTGCAAAGCTCTGCTTTCCGATCAGAATTCGAGGCCAGCGATTTGTGACAATCTGGTTGCTTTGTTATTAGTTTTCCAGGACACAACCAGACCCGTTCATCACTCTACTGCGCAGTGCATACGCTACCGCTCTCTCTCTTTGCCCGTCTACTCACTCACTGACGTCACTCAGACAACACGTTGCCATTCTCACTAACACATACACTACTCTCATGAGTTAACCAGGTCCCCTTTTGTGCACATGTAGATATATAACATGGAGATACATAACATGTAGATATATAACATGTAGATACATAACATGTAGACACATAACATGTAGATACGTAGACATGCACACAGCTTTGTGTGCATTTAATTAGTTAAAACCGCACAATCATAGCGTCAACTAATGCAAGTAAAATGACTCAATTTTGTAACAAATTGCTACAATTTGTGTTTTAAATTTCAACCTTCTAAAATTGTTCTTTTAGTGCAATAGGAAACATGTTTATTGTATTGTATTTTCCGTTAAAATACAGCCAAAATTTAAAAAATTTTCATAATTCCCTTTATTTGGAAAAGTATCAAAGTATCGAAAAGTATTGATATACATTTTGGTACCGGTACTGGTACCAAATTATTGGTATCGGGATAACCCTAATTTGAACTATACGCTACTTCATATTACAAATGGCAACACATGTGTGTTCAGGGACGACCAAGTCTGCCCCACAAGAGGATTGAGAAAAAGAAGGAGTTTATGGACTACAGTGTGGACTATAATGGTGGACGCGCACAAGGCACTCTGGGTACATTCATACTAGGGTTGGGCGATATGGACCAAAACTGGTATTTTTAGTCCAAATAGCAGTATACGGTATATACCGGTATCATAAAAATTGTGCAAAGTGCTTAAGGTTGCCTAAGTGTTAGGTGTTTTTAATTTGAGGAGCAGCCAAACATTTGACACACCAAGCAAGCAGCAGAGAGGAGCTATTGTTAGCTTTTGTGCTAAGTCGCTGACACAAGTTAACAATATAAACAGATGAGATTAGTGATAAAGTGGCTACAAGGAGAGATATAGGTTCTCAAGCAAATTGGTATGTTTAAATAAAGCTGTAGTCACTCACCAATAGCCAAATAAAAAATTGGATCACTCGGCAGTCGAGAAGTCGGCACCGCGTCGCCATATTTAAAACAAAGGTTTGATGTGTTATAGTGCATCAGAGAAGCCTCTATAAACACGCAAGGAGCGGGGGTGAGACAACAAACGGCCGTAACAAAGGCACATCAAATCTAATCTAATCTAATTCATGCCATGTATGGATAACCTGGTAATTTTTTTCCCAACCGGTGATGTCACAAGATGGACAAATTGGTTGGTTGGTTGGTTTGAAGGAAGTATGAAGGAAGGCAAGATTGTTTTATAAATATCGCCGCAATGCCGCCACGATTTGATTTCAAATTTTCGGGACTTATGCAGATCCCAAAAACACTACAATAGGTAAGAAAAAGTTAGTTTTGCATAATAGGTCCCCCTTAAGTGAGCAGAATAAATTGTGCAATTAATTGTGCGTCTCTGTCTGAGAGGAGAAAATGCACATATGTTACACAGCTCGCACAATATGATTAATCAACACTCATCATCGTTTTACGAGCATTATTTAGCGTTTTATTTAGCATGTCTGAGTACGTGTGCTAGACCTCGGACCAACTGCACTCTCTTAAGTATGTACAAACTGACACACACACGGCCTTGAGACAGGATCGGTGCTCCCATTGCAAAGACAGACGATAGACAAAGAATCCTCCTTCCAGAAATACATTTGAACTGTCATTAAAAAAAACAATGGACATATTGTTTATTCAACAACATCCTTTCATGATTTTATAGCTGTACGCTGGGTGATTAAAACAAATTCAATTGATGTGTTTTGGTGTCCGCTGTTGTTTTTTAAATGCTGTTCTGATATATTTATCAACGTATCTTGTATATAAAAAAAATTCTTGAAGTTTACATGTTTTGCGTCTTGAGTTTAATAAGTGCAGCCTCTCTGTGGCGCACCTTCAGCGCTGAAAAAAAAAAGTTTTGTTGTAGATGCATTTTTGGAATGCTTCTAAAATGCCCATAAAAAGTGAAATATGTCTCCTACATGTTTGAAAACAGCAAAACACCATAGGTGGGAGCATGACCAAATGAATGTGCAGTACATGATCGAATGTCTCCTTGGTGATGCCTCATTTAATAAGGCAGTGTTAGTAGATCACACGCAACACACCCACTAATAGTACACAAATTCTTTTAGATTGTACACACTTTTAAGCATGTGGCATTTGGGTCTTAGTAAATCAGGCTCAAAGTGTTCATTTTTGTTTCCCAGGCAGAGAACTCTGCTCTGTCCTTGGAGAATGACAACCAAAGGAAGCAATATGAGCGCTGCCTGGATGAGGTGAGACATTTAGAAAAGTACTTATTACTTTTAAATATAACCAAAAAAAATGTTTGTCGACTTTTTTGTGACTTTGTCCATTTTTTTTATTTGGTTCTGCAAATATATATCCTAATGCAGGTTGCCAACCAGGTCATCCAGGCTCTCCTTACTCAAAAGGTAGTTTTTTTATAATTAATATGAACATTAAAGTGTTTTGAGAGCGGCAGGTCTATCGATTGTCACAGTAATTTTTCGTACTTGTGTGCATTTCCAGGACTTGAAAGAAGAATGTGTGAAACTGCGCACGCGTATATTTGACTTGGAGCAGCAGAACCACAGACTGAGTGTGTTGTTTCAACAACAAATGAGAACGTCCCAGAATCTTATTCCGAAGGTAAGCACGTTAATCCTGCTTACTTTTCTTATCTATCTACAGTGGAACCTCAATTTAAAGGGGAACTGCACTTTTTTATGGTTTAAATGTTGAAATGGTCTGAATTTTGAAGAGTTTGAATTTCCAGGAAAACGGGAAATTGGTTTGGAACTTGGGAAAGTGTTAGTTTGAATGTCCAGGATGAGTGGAATGTGTTAATGTTGGAATGGTTTAAACAGGTTGAAAAATTTGGGAATTGTGCAACTTGGAAAAATGACCCATTCATTTCAATGGGAACTTCCTGGAAATATGGGAATTTTGGGAAAAGCGGGATTTTTTGAAAATGATTAGGAGCATGAATGTCCTGAATGAGCTGAATTGGTTGGTGTTAGAATTGTTTAAATCGAGCAAGAAATGTTGAAGTAGTAAATGGTATAAGGAATTTTGGGAAAATCGGGAATTCTTTTGAACTTGGAAAAAGGGTTTGAATTTCCAGAGTGGTGGAATTTGTTAAAGGTGGAATGGTTTGAATGGGTTGAAGAATGTGGGAATTGGGGAAGTTTGAAGAATGGCCAATTAATTTCAATGGGAATTTCCCAAAAAATTTCAGAATTTCGGGAAAAGAGGAAATTTTTTGAAAATGGTAAAAAACCTGAATTGTCTGAAGGATTTGAAATGGTTTGTGTTGAAATTTTCCAAATCTGTCAATTTTTTTTTGAAGTTGTAACATGTTGAATTGAGGAATTGAATTAAGGAATTCTTGTAATTTTGGGAAAACCGGGAATTTTTCCAGTTAAAAAAACAACATTGTTTTTTGTCCTCATTAAAAGGAATGTTTTGACGGTAAAACAGTTGAAAAGCATTGAAAAATGTGGAAGGAGTAGTCGCCAGAAAAAAGGGTGGAAATAGGGCTCTAGAAAACCAGGAATTCTGGAAAATCCTGGAATTTTTTTTAACTTGGAAAAATTATAGTTTGAATTTCCAGAATGGTGGAATGTGTTGAAGGTAGATTTGTTTGAATCGGTTGAAAAATTTGGAAATGGTGAAAGTTTGAAAAATGGCCAATTCATTTTCAATGGGAAACATGTCCCGGAAAACCTGGAATTCTGGGAAAAATGGGAATGTTTGAAATTTGTCAAGGGAAAGCGATTTTCGAATAGGCTGAACAGTTTGAAGTTGAAACAGTTTGAATCGGGTGAAAAATGTGAAAGGTAGAGCGCGCCAAAATCTGAAGAAGAAGAAGAGGTTTAAGTTGAATTAAAGCTGCAAGCAGCGATGGACGGGACCAACTTTGACGGCACATACAATCCAAACCGGAGCAGTAATTAAAACTATTTGGGCAACTTTTAATCAGAAGGGTTTAATCTCTCTCCTGTGCTAGTTTGAAGCCGGCACGACAAACGCGCTCAGAGGAGATAATGTTTGAAAAAAGGTGACCGGTTTTTACAAAACTTTTGTTTTGAAGGGGGAATTGCTAACTTCCTGTTGATTTTTGCTGGGGGTTGTCAATATATGAAATGTAGGTCTAAGTAAGACCTACATAGAGGTTTTTGTTTCATGTCTCTCAGACATTCTTACTGGAAGTTACAGGCAGTTTTGTCTGAGTTTTCTTCCTGGGAGCAGTTGTGTCTATGTTTTCTTCCTAGGG
The DNA here is from genome assembly GCF_033978685.3 of Nerophis lumbriciformis. Taxonomy (NCBI): domain Eukaryota; kingdom Metazoa; phylum Chordata; class Actinopteri; order Syngnathiformes; family Syngnathidae; genus Nerophis; species Nerophis lumbriciformis. The sequence goes on along the minus strand of NC_084578.2, from coordinate 23,288,935 downwards.
GCGCTAAAGCGCAATTTTGTGTTTTGGGGTTGAGTTCTTTTTCAGATCGCAATTTTTGCCAGTCTTGATGTGTGTGTCCAGTTTGGTGAGTTTTGAAGCATGTTAAGGGGGTCAAATTACAGCTCAAAGAGGCAAAAATGACTGTTTTTACGAAACTTTTGTTTTGAAGGGAGAATTGCCAACTTCCTGTTGATTTTTGCTGAAGAAAGTTAATGTATGAAATCTAGGTCTAAGTCAGACCTACATAGAGGTTTCATGTCTCTACGACATTCTTACCAGAAGTTACAAGCAGTTTTGTCTGTGTTTTTTCCTAGGGGGCGCTAGAGCGCAATTTTGAGTTGTGGGGTTTGGTTTTTTATTAGATCGCAATTCTTGCCAGTCCTGATATGTGTGTCAAATTTGGTGAGTTTGGAAGCATGTTAAGGGTGTCAAATTACAGCTCAAAGAGGCGGCGGAATAATAATAATAAAACCTTAAAATTACAATAGGGTCCTCTGTCCCAAAGGAACATTGCGGTCCCTAATAATAATAATAAAACCTTAAAATTACAATAGGGTCCTCTGTCCCAAATAGATGAATCTTGGTGTAGATAGCCAAATGTGTGAATGCTTTGGAGCCCTCACACAATAATAACTAAATGAGGCAAATCCTGAAAGAATTTTGTGCGAATGCTCCAAAGCTGAAGTTGAACTGAAATGCTGACAGACTGTAATATGACTGTAAGAATAGTTTTAATGTTGAAATGATATGAATGTTGAAATTGTTTGAATTTTGAAAAGTCGACGCGAAACTAAAATACTAGTGAAATGTGGAAATGGTTTGAAAGGTGAAATACAATGATAAAACGGTTTGGAAGGTGAAGCACAGAAGCTTTACTGAAATGTAGTATGAATCTTGGTATAGTTAGGAGAGTCAGCCTACTTCAAGAGGTTATAAAGTAACATTATCTATATATTTTAGCTGTAAATGTATCACTTTATTTATAATGCTGGCTTAAAACTCAGCATGCCAACAGGGGAACAGCTAGCATACTTGTAATATGGGGCCAAGTAACATAATCCATGATTATTCGGTTTAAAATGTACAATATTAGCTAAAATGCTAGAAAAATTTTTAGCTTGCCAACATTAACATGCTAACATTAACTTGCTAAGAGGTGAAGCGCTACATACTTCTAAGAAGGAGGCAAGTAACAAAATATATGTTGGTTAAGTTAAAAAATATAAAGTTAGATAAAAATGCTCGCATAAAACATTAACATGCTATTAGCATGGTAACAGTGAAACAGCTAGCATACTTTTAAGATGGCACCAAGTAATGAAATCCACGGTTATTAGGTTAAAAATGTATGAAATTAGCTCAAATGTTAGCAAGCAACAGAATCCATGGATATGAGGTTAAAAAGTACGAGCTCAAATGTTAGCACGCTATTATTAGCATGGTAACAGCTATTAGGTTAAAAAATATGAAATTAGCTAAAATTTTAGCATAAAGTGTTAGCATGCTAACATTAGCATGGTAACAGTAAAACAGCTCACATACTTTTAAAATGGCACCAAGTAACGGAATCAATGGTTAATAGGTTAAAAAAGTATGAAATTAGCTAAAATGCTAGCTTAAAATGATAACGTGTTCCCATTTGCATGGTAACAGTTAAACAGCTAGCATACTTTAGGGATGGCACCAAGCAACAGAATCCATGGATATGAGGTTAAAAAGTACGAGCTCAAATGTTAGCACGCTATTATTAGCATGGTTAAAAAATGTGAAATTAGCTAAAATGATAGCATAAAGTGTTACCATGCTAACATTAGTGTGGTAACAGTAAAACAGCTAGCATACTTTTAAAATGGCACCAAGTAACGGAATGCATGGTTATTCGGTTAAAAAAGTATGAAATTAGCTAAAATGCTATTATAAAATTATAACATGTTACCATTAGCATGGTAACAGTTAAACAGCTAGCATACTTTTGGGATGGCACCAAGCAACAGAATCCATGGTTATTAGGTTAAAAAGTACGAGATTAGCTGAAATGTTAGCATGCTAACATTAGCATGGTAACAGCTAGCATACTTGTAAGATGGCACCAAGCAACGGAATCTATGATTATTTAGGTGTAATACATACAAAATTAGCTAAAATGCTAGCATAAACTGTTAGCATGCTAACAGTAGCATAATAACAGGAGAATACCTAATAATCCATGATTATTAGGTTTAAAACATTAAAAAAATTGCTAGCATAAAATATTAGTGTGCTAATATTAACACAATAATATTAGCATGCTAACAGCTGAAAGGCTAACAGACTTTTAAGATGGTTCCAAGTAACGAAATCCATGTTTTTAAGGTTAAAAACTGTGAAATTAGATCAAATGCTAGCATAAAACATTAGCAAGCTAACATTACCATACTGACAGGAGAACAGCTAGCATACTTCCAAGATGGCATCATGTAATAAAACTCATGAGCTGAACATGTTGGTGTTAGAACTAATTGAATCGGTTGAGAAATGTGGGAATTGTGGAACTTGGAAAAATGTCCTCTTCATTTCAGTGTAAATTCCCTGTTAATTTGGGAATTTTGAGAGAAGCGGGAATTTCTTGAAGGGGATAGATATAAAGCATGAATGTCCTGAATGAGCTGAATTGGTAAAAAATGTGTTAGTAGTGACAATTTAGACAATTTAGTGTTACAGATATCCAGGACTTTGTGAATTTCCAAGGAAAACAGAATTTAGTTTGGAACTTGGGAAAGTGTTAGTTTGAATATCCAGGATGAGTGTAATGTGTTGATGTTGGAATGGTTTGAATAGGTTGAAAAATGTAGGAATTGTGGATCTCGGATAAATGTCCCATGCATTTCAATGGGAACTTCCTGGAAATTTGGGAATTTCGGGAAAAGTGAGAATTTTTTTGAAAATAATTAATAGCATGAATATCCTGAATGGATGAATTGGTTGGTGTTGGAATTGTTTAAATCGGTCAAGAACTGTTGAAGTAGTAACAGTATTTTAATTTAGAAATAGTTTCATGGGATTCCTGGAATTTTGGGAAAACTCTAAATTTTTCTAGTCCCTAAACTAACTTGTTTTTTGTCCTGACTAAGAGCAAAGTTTTGATAGTTAAAATGGGATGAAAAATGTAAAACGAGTAGTCAAAAGAGAAAGGTTGGAAATGGGGTTAGAAAAAAAACAGGAATTCCTGGAAATTAGTTAACGTAGAAAAATAGTAGTTTGAATGTCCAGGATAAAAATGTGGGAAATGTGGACGTTAAAAAAATGGACAATTCATTTTGAATGGGGAAAATGTCCCTAGTATATATATATATATATATATATATATATATATATATATATATATATATATATATATATATATATATAATTACCAAAAGCATTACTTGGTTTTTCAAGATCAATAATCTGGGATCTTTCACAATATACTGCAGACATTTCCTAATAGTGTCTATTGTCATTTTACGATGATATTATCTATCATGTTCCAGGAAGTCGAAAGAAATGGAAAAGCCAGTATTGCTGCAGAACAGTGGCCCAGTCTTCTGAGCCTAATATGCCCACGCAATATTGAAAGTGGCGGTGAAATGTTACTATCCCGCACTTTCAGTGAATACTCCAGTGGCTCCCATACATGGACAGAGGGACAACGTTTTTCTAAACAGGTAATTTTGTTTTACATTTTGCTCATAATTTGTAGTAAATGAATTAGAGCCGTCAAAATTAAACCTTTAATGAGGATTAATCCATTGTCATTAATAATGTGATTACAAATTCAAACGCAATTACGTCTCTGGCAACGTTGTGCAGTTGATTCAATTCAATTAAATTTATTTGTCATTGTCACAAATAACAATAAAATTAAGTTAAGAGCATCAACACTGCATAGTTCGATGTAAAGTGCCACATGTTCCTAAACCCCAAAAATCCCCATAAATAACCGAGTGTAAACATTTAACAGAATAACAATTAACACATTTTTGACACTCTTGCAACATTGTAACAGAAACATGGGGATGGTGATAGTGCAGCAATGCAAAATCCAGTTCAGAGCTATTATTGGTGGATGTAGTTATTGTCCATGATGGGGTCAGAGGGGGGTGGGGACTAGTGTTCAGCAGCCTTATAGCCTGAGGATACAGACTGTTAGACCGTCTTGTTGTTCGGGCCTGTACCTTCTGCCTGAGGGTAGTAGGTGGAACAGAGGATGGGCAGGGTGGTGACGGTCACGCAGGATGTTCTGCACTCTCCTCAGACAGTGAGTGGTGAAGATGGAACTGATTTCTGGAAAAGGTGTCCCAATGGTTTTCCCCGCTGCTTTCGCCACTCGTTGGAGTGACACTAAAAATCCTTAAGTTAAGACACTACAGATAGCTTAGTTGTAAAAAAGCTTAGTTGTAAGGTCTGGGAATGTACAAAATCCAAAACCAGTGAAGTTGGCACGTTGTGTAATTGGTAAATAAAAACAGCATACAATGATTTGCAAATCCTTTTCAACTTATATTCAATTGAATATACTGCAAAGACAAGATATTTAATGTTCAAACTGAGAAACTTAATTAGTTTTTGCAAATAATCATTAACTTACAATTTAATGGCAGCAACACATTGCAAAAAAGTTGGCACAGGGGCATTTTTACCACTGTGTTACATGGCCTTTCCTTTTAATAACACTCAGTTAATGTTTGGAAAATGAGGAGACCAATTTTTGGTGGAATTCTTTCCCATTCTTGCTTGATGTACAGCTTAAGTTGTTCAACAGTCCGGGGTCTCCGTTGTCGTATTTTACACTTCATAATGCGCCACACATTTTCAATGGGAGACAGGTCTGGACTACAGGCAGGCCAGTCTAGTACCTGCCCTCTTTTACTATAGAGCCACGCTGTTGTAACAGGTGACTTGGCATTGTCTTGCTGAAATAAGCAGGGGCGTCCATGATAACGTTGCTTGGATGGCAACATATGCTCCAAAACCTGTATGTACCTTTTAGCATTAATGGTGCCTTCACAGATGTGTAAGTTACCCATGCCTTGGGCACAAATACACCCCCATACCATCAGAGATGCTGGCTTTTGAACTTTGCACCTAGAACAACTGGGATGGTTCTTTTCCTCTTTGTTCCGGAGGCTACAACGTCCTCAGTTTCCAAAATTTTTTTGAAATGTGGACTCGTCAGACCACCGAACACTTTTACACTTTGCATCAGTCCATCTTATATTCAAGATTCAAGATTCAAGATGCTTTATTTTTGTCCATTCTTTAACATGTACAAGACACATAAGAACTGAAATTTCATTTTCGGCACAATCCCACTAAGAGCAGACATACGTTACAGGGAGACAAGATGGGACCGCAAACGGATCAGCCACTTACGGCGCTCCTTAAAAAAGGTGGGAAAAAGGTGATATTGGGAAAGGGGGGAAGAGTAAAAAATATCAGTCTAAGGCTGGACCCTCGGGAGAGGGTCCAGACTGAGTCCAAGGGAAAAAACCTCATTTAGCATAGCACACATAAACATGTTACATATAATCACAACAACTCTCAACAGAGGGGAAGGTTTGGGGCCCTGGAGGCCGGCCTGCTGCTATAAAGCGATACTATCAATCAATCAATCAATGTTTATTTATATAGCCCTAAATCACAAGTGTCTCAAAGGGCTGCACAAGCCACAACGACATCCTCGGTACAGAGCCCACATAAGGGCAAGGAAAAACTCACCCCAGTGGGACGTCGATGTGAATGACTATGAGAAACCTTGGAGAGGACCGCATATGTGAGTAACCCCCCCTAGGGGAGACCGAATGCAATGGATGTCGAGTGGGTCTGACATAATATTGTGAGAGTCCAGTCCATAGTGGATCCAACATAATAGTCCAGTCCATAGTGGGGCCAGCAGGAAACCATCCCGAGCGGAGACGGGTCAGCAGCGCAGAGATGTTCCCAACCGATACACAGGCGAGCAGTCCACCCCGGGTCTCGACTCTGGACAGCCAGCACTTCATCCAAGACCTGTGTGTCTCCCCCTCCACAAGGGATAGGGGGGAGCAGAGGAGAAAGGAAAAGAAACGGTTGATCAACTGGTTGAAAAAGGGGGTCTATTTAAAGGCTATACAAATGAGTTTTAAGATGGGACTTAATTGCTTCTACTGAGGTAGCATCTCTAACTGTTACCGGGAGGGCATTCCATAGTACTGGAGCCCGAATAGAAAACGGTCTATAGCCCGCAGACTTTTTTAGGTTCTGGGAATCACTAATAAGCCAGAGTTCTTTGAACGCAGATTTCTTGCCGGGACATAGGGTACAATAGAATCGACAAGATAGGATGGAGCTAGACCGTGTAGTATTTTATACGTAAGTAGTAAAACCTTAAAGTCACATGCATAGGAAGCCAGTGCATGTGAGCCAATATAGGCGTAATATGATCAAACTTTCTTGTTCTTGTCAAAAGTGTAGCAGCCGCATTTTGTACCAACTGTAATCTCTTAATGCTAGACATAGGGAGACCCGAAAATAATACGTTACAGTAATCGAGACGAGACGTAACGAACGCATGAATAATGATCTCAGCGTCGGTAGTGGACAAAATGGAACGAATTTTAGCAATATTACGGAGATGAAAGAAGGCCGTTTAGTAACACTCTTAATGTGTGACTCAAAGGAGAGAGTTGGGACGAAGATAATACCCAGATTCTTTACAGAATCGCCTTGTATAATTGCTTGGTTGTCAAATGTTAAGGTGGTATTATTAAATAAATGTCGGTGTCTAGCAGGACCGATAATCAGCATTTCCGTTTTCTTGGCGTTGAGTTGCAAAAAGTTAGCGGACATCCATTGTTTAATTTCATTAAGACACGCCTCCAGCTGACTACAATCCGGTGTGTTGGTCAGCTTTAGGGGCCTGTAGAGTTGGGTGTCATCAGCATAACAGTGAAAGCTAACACCGTATTTGCGTATGATGTCGCCTAGCGGCAGCATGTGAATACTAAAGAGTACACGGCCAAAAACCGAACCCTGAGGAACTCTGCACGTTACCTTAACATAGTCCGAGGTCACATTGTTATGGGAGATGCACTGCATCCTGTCAGTAAGATAAGAGTTAAACCACGACAAGGCTAAGTCTGACATACCAATACGTGTTTTGATACGCTCTAATGAAATATTATGATCGACGGTATCGAAAGCAGCACTAAGATCAAGAAGCAGCAAATTAGATGACGCATCAGAATCCATCGTTAGCAGTAGATCATTAGTCATTTTTGCGAGGGCTGTCTCCGTAGAGTGATTTGCCCTGAAACCCGATTGAAAAAGTTCACAGTGATTGTTAGACACTAAGTGTTCATTTAGCTGCTGTGCAACAATTTTTTCGAGGATTTTTTAAATAAACGGAAGGTGGGACACCGGTCGGTAGTTTACCATGAGGTCACGATCGAGGTTAGGTCTTTTGAGCAGAGGATGAATAACCGCTTTTTTCAATGCTAGGGGAACAGTGCCGGAGGAAAGTGATAAGTTTATAATATTTAGCACTGATGGACCTAATAATACAAAAAGCTCCTTGATAAGTTTCCCAGGAAGTGGGTCAAGTAAACATGTTATTTGTTTTATCCCACTTACACGCCGTAAAAGTTCCTCTAATGTTATTTCATCAAAAAGACAGAGACTATTTTGGAGGGCAGTATCCGTCGTATATAAAGTCGTATCTGTGTTAATAGAACCCAGTTGTAGCTGGGATGCGTTGTCTTTAATCTCCTTTCTAATGAGTTCAATTTTCTTATTAAAGAAATTCATAAAGTCATCTGCCGAGTGGGTGGAGCTATTGGGAAGAGTCCCTTGTTGGGTTAGCGATGCTACTGTACTAAACAAAAATTTAGGGTCGTTTTTGTTGAGGCGGATGAGATTTGAGTAATATTTAGTTTTAGCTAAGGTAAGCATGTGTTTATAAGTTATTAAACTATCACTCCATGCTTGATGGAAAACCTCAAGCTTCGTCGCGCGCAATTAGTGTTCCAGCTTTCTACATGATCATTTATGAGCTCTAGTTTCTTCTGTAAACCATGGGGTGCGCCTTTTAGGGGCCCTTTTTTGTTTTAGCGGTGCTATACTAAATGATAAATAAATGATAAATGGGTTGTACTTGTATAGCGCTTTTCTACCTTCAAGGTACTCAAAGCGCTTTGACACTACTTCCACATTTACCCATTCACACACACATTCACACACTGATGGAGGGAACTGCCATGCAAGGCGCTAACCAGCACCCATCAGGAGCAAGGGTGAAGTGTCTTGCTCAGGACACAACGGACATGACGAGGTTGGTACTAGGTGGGGATTGAACCAGGGACCCTCGCCGTCCCTTAACTATCTTACTATCTCACTTACTATCAATGGTTTCGCGCAGGTCATTGTCAAAGTTGTTAGTGAGGTTATCAATATAGTCGACATAATTTGGGAATGGTGCCATTACCGATGGCAGTAGGTCAGCAAGAGTCATCGTTGCTATAGCAGTTATTATTATTATTATCTTTGTGACAATGAGTCAGAACTTCGAATTTTATAATGTAATGATCGGACATTACTTTAGTATACGGGAGTACCATAACTTTGGAGGTGGTGACACCCCTGACCAGCACTAGATCTATCGTATTACCGTTGCGATGCGTAGGTTCATTTATTATTTGTGTAAGACCACAGCTATCAATTATAGTCTGGAACACCACGCACTGAGGGTCCGATGGGGTATTCATATGGATATTAAAGTCCCCCATAATCATTATATTGTCGGCGATCAGTAACGAACTCTGAGAATTCATTGATAAAGTCCGAGTATGGCCCTGGGGGGCGGTAGATAACAGCCAGGTCGAGAGGCAGCGGTGCGACAGACCTCATAGTAAGCACCTCAAACGATTTGTATTTATTATTTACGTTAGGGGTAAGGTTAAAGTTTTCATTGTATATTAGTGCGATCCCCCCACCCCTTTTGAGGGGACGGGCAATATGTGCATTCGTATAGTTAGGAGGATATGCCTCATTTAGCGCAAAAAAATTGTCTGGTTTGAGCCAAGTTTCGCTAAGACCAATGACGTTAAGATCGTTGTCTCTAATGACCTCATTAACTAATAACGTTTTGGGAGACAATGATCTTATGTTTAAAAAGCCCATATTATAAGTATTGGGCTGTTTTGACGAGTTTTTGTTGAAATTATCCGTAGTAGCAATATTATTAATGATGCGTTTATTATACGTAGTGCACTTTAAATAGTTTCGACCATATATATTTTCAGATTGTTTGCTTGATACTGCGATAAACTGAACGCATCATAATTTGCCACCTCAGTAGAATGCATATCTACCTCTGACACAGTCACAACAGAAAAAACATTATGTGAGTTGTGTATTGTTCCAAGAGAATAGCTATGCGTACAGGGATTATCCAGCCTGGCGCTGGGTAGTTCTAGCTTAACTGACTCCTCACCCGAACTAGCAGGCTCTGTAATTGCCTGTGACCGGGCTTGCTCTAGTGTAGTTAGTCAAATGTGACTTAAACAGTAATCTATGTTTTTACACAGGATGATGGCGCCTTCCTGGTTAGGGTGAAGGCTGTCTCTCATCAGCAAGCCTGGTTTGCCCCAGAAAGAGGGCCAGTTATCAATAAACATTAGTCCCTGTTGTCTACAGAAGCTAGCCAGCCACTTGTTAAGCGAGACTAATCTGCTATATCTCTCATCATTGCCTCTCGCAGGCAGGGGGCCAGAGACAATTACTTGATGCCTGGACATCTTTCTAGCGAGATCACAAATCCTGTCTATGTTTCTGTTTGTAATCTCTGACTGTCTCATTCTAGTGTCATTGGAGCCAACGTGTACAACTATATTCGCATAACTAGTGGTGTGATTAGCCTGTCGTACGTATTTACTAGGCCTGTTGCGAGTTAGCTCCCTAAGATTAGCTTCAATGTCAGGTGCTCTGGCCCCGGGAATACACTTAATTGTGGCTGGTTTGCTAAGCTTTATGTTTCTTGTGATAGAGTCCCCTATGACTAAGGTGTGGTGCCCGGTAGACTGGGGTGTAGGACTAGCTAAAGAGCTAAATCTATTATGCGTCTCAACCGGTACACAGTAGCTTGTAGGTCGCTTAGGACTACTACAGGCTGGGCTAGTTAGCTCGCTACAGCTAATGCTAGCAGATGTGTCCGCAACATCTAAAGTTACGAGATTACTCTGCTCTAACTGGCGGACACGGCCCTCTAGCAGAACCAGCCTCTCCGTGAGTAAGGTGCAAGACGCGCAGGAAGTCATACTCACAATGTTTTCTGTCACCGAGTGAAGTTCCTGCTGTCTTCCGAGAAGTCGTGGTCACGGTGTGCGGGGAGCCGCTTCCTTCCGACCGACGACTGGCGTCGCCCTTCTCCGCGCTAGCTTCGTTAGCTTAGCAGCTAGCAGCTAGCTTGCTGCGGGAGGGGTGGTGAGACAGAGATCGGGTGATTTGCAAGTTAAATAGTACTACTAAATATGCTTAGGAAGTAGTAAAGAAAGCTGCATAACAATTAAAAGCACACAGATAGAACGATACTTAGCTTTCTCGAAACAGCGAGCAGTCAGCGTGCAGTCACGCACGGTGAACCGGAACCGGAAGTGATTAACACTTAATCACTTTCACTCAGTGTCTGGACTACAGGCACTAGCCGTCCATAACCCCGAAGAGGAATTAAGCAGTGGTGGTGAGGGGCGTTGGATTGGGGTGGGGAGTGTGTTTGTATATATGTCCATTGTCTTTGGGTGAAGTGAAGTAATGTTCAAGCCCAAAGTCGTTCTGCATGCAATGCAGCAAAGATCAATTCCCAGGTGTCGTTGAGGAGGGGAGGAGGGAAGGAGGTAAAAAGTGTCCATCTTTGAAATTCCTCAGGGGATGATTACTGTTCTTGTCTCAAGGCCATTCGGGGGAGTCAAATCGTAGATAAGGATTTTTGTTTTTTCTCGAGCAGGCATTACAATGACTTGTCTGTTCTATTCGTCCATGCTGGCTCTCATGTTCAAACCTTCCTTTACAGCAAGCTGATCCATCTTGCGATTCAGTTCAGAAATCGCCACAGTCTGTGTTCCCAAAAAGGTAGATGTTTTCCACGTCCTCGATGGAAAGGACTGAGAGGCACATGATTCTCCATTTGTCCCAGGAATCGCTCACGTACCCCGCAATAATGGTTCCATCGGGGCAGCCAGACTCCCCAGAGCCTCTTTTCCTCGTTGAAAAGATTGTGTCAATAGAGTCGATAGTCCAGCTAATCAATTCCATGTCTGATGATTAGATTTGGAGGACAGCGCAAAGAAAGAGGCTTCCAAAAAAGTTTAGACAAGACAAGACAAAAGAGAGCAAGCCAGGAAAAGACGGGAGGAGAAAAAAATGCGACCGCCCCTCACCAGAGGCAAGACAGAGAGAAAGAAAGATGAGCTCGGCCCAGCGAAGCAGGCGACGTTTCTGGGTGTTGTTGATAAATGTCTTTCGCTTTGCATAGTCGAGTTTTAACTTGGACTTACAGATGTAGCGACCAACCGTAGTTACTGACAGTTGTTTTCTGAAGTGTTCCTGAGCCCATGTGGTGATATCCTTTACACATTGATGTCGGTTTTTGATGCAGTACCGCGCGAGGCATTCAAGGTCACGGGCATTCAATGTTACGTGCAGTGATTTCTCCAGATTCTCTGAAACTTTTGATGATATTACAGACCTTGGATGGTGAAATCCCTAAATTTTTTGCAATAGTTTGTTGAGAAATGTTGTTCTTGAACTGTTCGACAATTTGCTCACGCATTTGTGATAATGGTGAACCTCGCCCCATCCTTGTTTGTGAATGACTGAGCATTTCATGGAAGCTGCTTTTATACCCAATCATGACACCCACCTGTTCCCAATTAGCTTGTTCACCTGTGGGATTTTCCAAATAAGTGTTTGATGAGCATTCCTTGACTTTCTCACTCTTTTTTGCCACTTGTGCCAGCACATGTTGCAGGCATCAAATTCCAAATGAGCTAATATTTGCAAAACATAACGTTTTCCAGTTTGAACGTTATGTATCTTGTCTTTGCAGTCTATTCAATTGAATATAGGTTGAAAAACATTTGCAAATCATTGTACTCTGTTTTTATTTACGATTTACACAATGTGCCAACGTCATTGGTTTTCGGGTTTGTAGTTGCTCTTCAGCTTCCTCAAGTAGTAGAGGCGTTGTTGGGCCTTCCCTGCTTCAGAGACGATGTTAGTGCCCCAGGACAGGTCCTCCGCCACAGTCACCCCCAAAAATTTTAAACTGCCTGCCCTCTCTACCACCTCCGAGCCGATGGAGAGAGGTCTGTAATTCATGAGTCCCTTCCTGCGAAAATCCACAATAATTTCCTTGGTCTTTAAGACCAGGTTATTGTTGTCACACCATGACGCCAGATGTTGCACCTCATTCCTGTAATCTGTCTCTTTGTCATCGGTGATGAGTCCGAGGACCATGGTGTAATGTTGTGTCGTTCGCGAACGATTCGTTCGAACAAACAAATCTTTTGAGTGAACGTACTGAACCGAATCACTTCATGAACTGATTCGTTCCTTTCTCAGTTCAGTTGAGCTCCGCCGCGACCATGCCGGTATGAGTGGAACTGGCGCATTTTGTGACTCACTGAACCCTCGACGTCGGCGAACGACGCAGCCAGCTACTCATCATGGGGGCGGGGGGAGGGACTGAGCGAACGATTCGTTCACCGCGGATTAACGACATGAATCACTCAGTGAACGACAACGCTCTCGCTCTCTGCTCTGCTTGCCCCAATGCCGCGAGTGATTCTCCTCCCGTCGCGGGGATATGTTTCATGCCATTGGCATCCGCTCTCCATTCATTCTCCAAGCTAACGGCTAATGTTGACTCAAGCCACATGAAAACAAACACACACACGCGCCCCGTCCCCATTATCTCAACACATAAAGTTTTGAGAGTAGAGGAGACAGAAAGAAAGTCAGTGCAGGGCAAGGCTGAGCAGCAGCGACGCGAGGGGGAGGGGCGGGGGGTAAAGTGAAGGGCAGGCTGTTTTGAGAAGATTTAAAATAAAAATAATAACTAATGTATGTACACATACACAGGCTATTACACAGTTATTGTAACAAAAATAATCGGCTCAGCTCATCCTAAGTCAGCCAGCTTGTATTTTTAAATGCAAATCAGTAGGGGCAAGATCTTTGGACGAAAATACCTTGAAAGAGAACAGAATGTGCAAGAACAATCTTTCCTTTGTTTGACACTTTTGGTGTGTGTGTGTGTTTAGTTTCTTGATTTTTATATTATTTAAGCTATTTATTTTCTTTTTTATTGCATATTTAAGTTGATATTTCCATTTTTATATTTTTAAATGTAAGCTACATAAATTTTAGTTTTAATGTTGGCATTTCTGGCACCTGGTTTAATTTTTGTTTTGTTTTATTTAAGGTAGCCTATTTATTTTCTTTTTGTTTGCACATTTAAGTTGATATTTTCTTTGTTATATTTTTAAACGTAGGCTACAAAACATTTAGTTTTTATGTTGGCATTTCTGGCTCTTAATTTATTTGTTTTATTTTGAAGGTATTTATTTTCTTTTTGTTTGCATATTTAAGTTTACATTTTCTTTGCTACAGAACATTTAGTTTTTATGTTGGCATTTGTTAAGGGTTTCTTAATTTAATATTTGTTTTTGCACTAAACAAACGAGGCCTATTTATTTAACTGTTGATTGCAAGCAATCCTCTCTGAGGTGCCACCTTACCGTGGTAGAGGAGTTTGCGTGTCCCAATGATCCCAGGAGCTATGTTGTCCGGGGGCTTTCATGCCCCCGGTAGGGTCTCCCAAGACAAACTGGTCCTAGGTGAGGGATCAGACAAAGAGCAGCTCGAAGACTTCTATGGGAATGAAACAACAAAGACTCAGATTTCCCTCGCCCGGACGCGGGTCACCGGGGCCCCCCTCTGGAGCCAGGCCCGGAGTTGGGGCGCCTGGTGGTCGGGCCTGTCCCCATGGGGCCCGGCCGGGCACAGCCCGAAGAGGCAACGTGGGTCACTCCTCCAATGGGCTCACCACTCATGGGAGGGGCCATAGAGGTCGGGTGCATTGTGAGCCGGGCGGAAGCCGAAGGCAGGGCACTTGGCGATCCGATCCTCGGCTACATAAGCTAGCTCTTGGGACGTGGAACGTCACCTCGCTGGGGGGGAAGGAGCCTGAGCTAGTACGCGAGGTAGAGAAGTTCCGGCTAGATATAGTCGGACTCACCTCGACGCACAGCAAGGGCTCTGGAACCAGTTCTCTCGAGAGGGGTTGGACTCTCTTCCACACTGGCGTTGCACGCAGTGAGAGGAGACGAGCTGGGGTAGCAATTCTTGTTGCCCCCCGGGCTCAAAGCCTGCACGTTGGAGTTCAACCCGGTGGACGAGAGGGTAGCCTCCCTCCGCCTTCGGGTGGAGGGACGGGTCCTGACTGTTGTTTGTGCTTACGCACCAAACAGCAGTTCAGAGTACCCACCCTTTTTGGATGCACTCGAGGGAGTACTGGAAAGTGCTCCCTCGGGTGATTCCCTCGTCCTACTGGGTGACTTCAACGCTCATGTTGGCAACGACAGTGAAACCTGGAGAGGCGTGATTGGGAAGAATGGCCCGAGTGGTGTTTTGTTATTGGACTTTTATGCTCGTCACAGATTGTCCATAACAAACACCATGTTCAAACATAAGGGTGTCCATATATGCACTTGGCACCAGGACACCCTAGGCCGCAGTTCCATGATCGACTTTGTAGTTGTGTCATCAGATTTGCGGCCTCATGTTTTGGACACTCGGGTGAAGAGAGGGGCGGAGCTTTCTACCGATCACCACCTGGTGGTGAGTTGGCTGCGATGGTGGGGGAGGATGCCGGACAGACCTGGCAGGCCCAAACGCATTGTGAGGGTCTGCTGGGAACGTCTGGCAGAGTCTCCTGTCAGAGAGAGTTTCAATTCCCACCTCCGGAAGAACTTTGAACATGTCACGAGGGAGGTGCTGGACATTGAGTCCGAATGGACCATGTTCCGCGCCTCTATTGTCGAGGCGGCTGATTGGAGCTGTGGCCGCAAGGTAGTTGGTGCTTGTCGTGGCGGTAATCCTAGAACCCATTGGTGGACACCGGTGGTGAGGGATACCGTCAAGCTGAAGAAGGAGTCCTATCGGGTTCTTTTGGCTCATGGGACTCCGGAGGAAGCGGACAGGTACCGACAGGCCAAGCGGTGTGCGGCTTCAGCGGTCACAAAGGCAAAAACTCGGACATGGGAGGAGTTCGGGGAAGCCATGGAAAACGACTTCCGGACGGCTTCGAAGCGATTCTGGACCACCATCCACCGCCTCAGGAAAGGGAAGCAGTGCACTGTCAACACCGTGTATGGTGCGGATGGTGTTCTGCTGACCTCGACTGCGGATGTTGTGGATCGGTGGAGGGAATACTTCGAAGACCTCCTCAATCCCACCAACACGTCTTCTTATGAGGAAGCAGTGCCTGGTGAATCTGTGGTGGGCTCTCCTATTTCTGGGGCTGAGGTTGCTGAGGTAGTTTAAAAGCTCCTCGGTGGCAAGGCCCCGGGGGTGGATGAGAGTCGCCCGGAGTTCCTTAAGGCTCTGGATGCTGTGGGGCTGTCTTGGTTGACAAGACTCTGCAGCATCGCGTGGACATCGGGGGCGGTACCTCTGGATTGGCAGACCGGGGTGGTGGTTCCTCTCTTCAAGAAGGGGAACCGGAGGGTGTGTTCTAACTATCGTGGGATCACACTCCTCAGCCTTCCCGGTAAGGTCTATTCGGGTGTACTGGAGAGGAGGCTACGCCGGATAGTCGAACCTCGGATTCAGGAGGAACAGTGTGGTTTTCGTCCTGGTCGTGGAACTGTGGACCAGCTCTATACTCTCGGCAGGGTCCTTGAGGGTGCATGGGAGTTTGCCCAACCAGTCTACAAGTGCTTTGTGGACTTGGAGAAGGCATTCGACCGTGTCCCTCGGGAGGTCCTGTGGGGAGTGCTCAGAGAGTATGGGGTATCGGACTGTCTGATTGTGGCTGTCCGCTCCCTGTACGATCAGTGTCAGAGCTTGGTCCGCATTGCCGGCAGTAGGTCGGACACGTTTCCAGTGAGGGTTGGACTCCGCCAAGGCTGCCCTTTGTCACCGATTCTGTTCATAACTTTTATGGACAGAATTTCTAGGCGCAGTCAAGGCGTTGAGGGGATCCGGTTTGGTGGCTGCGGGATTAGGTCTCTGCTTTTTGCGGATGATGTGGTCCTGATGGTTTCATCTGGCCAGGATCTTCAGCTCTCACTGGATCGGTTCGCAGCTGAGTGTGAAGCGACTGGGATGAGAATCAGCACCTCCAAGTCCAAGTCCATGGTTCTCGCCCGGAAAAGGGTGGAGTGCCATCTCCGGGTTGGGGAGGAGATCTTGCCCCAAGTGGAGGAGTTCAAGTACCTCGGAGTCTTGTTCACGAGTGGGGGAAGAGTGGATCGTGAGATCGACAGGCGGATCGGTGCGGCATCTTCAGTAATGCGGACGCTGTATCGATCCGTTGTGGTGAAGAAGGAGCTGAGCCGGAAGGCAAAGCTCTCAATTTACCGGTCGATCTACGTTCCCTACGGTCAGGAGCTTTGGGTTATGACCGAAAGGACAAGATCACGGGTACAAGCGGCCGAAATGAGTTTCCTCCGCCGGGTGGCGGGGCTCTCCCTTAGAGATAGGGTGAGAAGCTCTGTCATCCGGGTGAGCTCAAAGTAAAGCCGCTGCTCCTCCACATCGAGAGGAGCCAGATGAGGTGGTTTGGGCATCTGGTCAGGATGCCCCCCGAACGCCTCCCTAGGGAGGTGTTTAGGGCACGTCCAACCGGTAGGAGGCCACGGGGAAGACCCAGGACACGTTGGGAAGACTATGTCTCCCGGCTGGCCTGGGAACGCCTCGGGATCCCCCGGGAAGAGCTGGACGAAGTGGCTGGGGAAAGGAAAGTCTGGGCTTCCCTGCTTAGACTGCTGCCCCCGCGACCCGACCTCGGATAAGCGGAGGAAGATGGATGGATGGATGGATGTTGATTGCAAGCATTTTAGTAGGCTTTAACTATTTTTTTTATTTCCCACTTTTATTTATTTCTTATTTTCATTTCAGTGCAATAAAACATATTTAACAACAGGACTGGCGAACCTACTGACACAGAGAACTGACTGTGTCGCGGAGGAGGACGTCACATTGAGGCTCTCGTTCAGTCACTGTGCGTGTCGTTCATTGGGTGCTGAGGACTTGTGTCGTTCGCGAACTGACACACACCAAGATCTGCCGCTGGGGAATCTGTTACTGACTGACTCGTGATTCGCCGACCTGCACACAGAACTGCTGCTGCAAAAGTGATTCGTGATTCGCCGACCTGCACACAGAACTGCTGCTGCAGAAGTGATTCGTGATTCGCCGACCTGCACACAGAACTGCTGCTGCAGAAGTGATTCGTGATTCGCCGACCTGCACACAGAACTGCTGCTGCAGAAGTGATTCGTGATTCGCCGACCTGCACACAGAACTGTTGCTGCAGAAGTGATTCGTGATTCGCCGACCTGCACACAGAACTGTTGCTGCAGAAGTGATTCGTGATTCGCCGACCTGCACACAGAACTGCTGCTGCAGAAGTGATTCAGGTTCACGTACTGAACTGTGCTGACTGTGGCGCTGTGTCAGTCACTCACTGCCTGGTGTACTGCATGCACAGAGCTGTGTAGGGACTCGCGTTCACCCTATTAGCTGCTTCTCCCACGAATGTCTGCACTGTACTGTACTACGCACCCCCCCCCCCCCCCTCCTTTTTTGGGGGGGGGGGGGATTCGGTGAACAAATTTTTTGAACGAATCAATTTAAGGAACTGATTCTAGTGATTCAGTACAGTCAAAAGAACTGCCGATCCCATCACTACCATGGTGTCTTCCGCGAACTTGACAATGAGGTTGGATGAGGAAGAGGCAGAACAGTCATGGGTGAACAGAGTGTAGAGCAGGGGGCTCAGCACACACCCATGAGGCAGCCTTGTGTTTATGACAAGGGTGGAGGAAGTGTTATTGTCCACTCTAACACTCTGTGTGCGATTTGTTAAAATGTTTATGATCCAGTTGCACAAGGTGGTGTTGAGTCCCAGTATGGGGCGGAGTCTGTATGGCTGGATGGTGTTCTTCCTGTCAAAACAGGCATAAAATGGGTTTAGGTCCCTCCGCTAAAATGGGACTGTTAGCAGAAAGAGATGATGGCTTCCTCTTATAACCTGTGATGGCCTTGATGCCCTCCCATACCATCCTGGGGTTTGTGGTGTTATTAAACCTGGCTTCAATATGCCTCTTGTACTTTTGCTAGGCAGTATGAATGCCTCTTCTCAGAGCCGCCTTGGCATTGCTGTGCGGCTTGTCTCCATGATATGACATTGTCTACACAGAAACAGATGTAATTTAAAACATCCATCCATTTTCTACCGCTTATTCCCTTTGGGGTCGCGGGGGGCGCTGGAGCCTATCTCAGCTACAATCAGTGGAGGTATAATTATCCGAAGTGTCACAAGTGTCTGTGCCCTGTGGGCACAGTTTGTGTGATGAACAAAGTCATGAAGCTTGGAAATAGCATCGACCGATTTCGGCATGCAGGGTGGAGCTGTTTAGCCAGGTTTTCGGTGAAAATCATGCAGCAACAGGTGTTCAGGGCCCTCTGTATGGACATTTGTAGTCAAATCTTGTCCATTTTATTCCGGATTGACAGAGCATTGGAGAGAAAGACGGTAGGAAGCGGTGATCTGAAAGGGCTAGCCTTTAGCCTTGCCCAGACGCCCCCTCGCTTCCCTCTCTTTTGCCTATGCTCAGAGCGCCTTCTCCTTCCGTCTGCTGCTGCGGATGTCCCCGGAGGTAAGAAGTGCAGTGCAAGGGTGCCAAAACTACAGTATGTGAAATTATAAACAAAATCACCAAAAATGTGTAAAAACTACGGCAGTAGTAGGAGCTCTGGGCCGGTGCATCTGTGCACGCCGCCATCTTTACGTGTACTTTTACTTGATGTGGTAATGACAAGCTGCATTACCACATATATATACCCACATATATATACATATATATGTATGTATATATATGTATATAAACACATATATACATATACACACATATATATATATATATATATATATATATATATATACACACATGTATATATGTGTGTGTGTATATATATATATATATATATATATATATATATATATATATATATATATATATATATATATATATATATATGTGTACATATATATTTATATATATATATATATATATATATATATATATATATATATATATATATATATATATATATATATATATATATATATATATATGTATGTCTTAATAAGGTTATCCAAAAAATAGTGCTGGATACCGTAGTAGAGCGCAAAATATGTATGTGTGGGGAAAAAAAATCACAAGACTATTTCATCTCTACAGGCCTGTTTCATGAGGGGGTTCCCTCAATCATCAGGAGATTTTAATGGGAGCATTCACATACCATGGTTTATATAGGGCACAGAGTGGGTGGGTACAGGCTGGTGTAGGGGCGTGGTGATTGGCTCATGTGTTACCTAGGAGGTGTTTCCGTCTGTGGCGGCATGCTGATACAATTTCGCTGCGCTTGTTGAGGGATGACAGGTCTGGACGGTATATGATAAACAGTTTCTCTTTCAAGCATAGGTTTCATCTTTTATTACCACTATTGTAAGGTGTGCTGGATGCAAGAATTTACCATGTTATTGAATATTCAACATTATTGTCTTTGAGGTCCCAAATGTGTTTGCTGAGTTCTGTGGTATTCCGCAGGTTTTGGTTCCTGAAAGAAGCCTTGTGATTGTTCCATCTGGTTTTAAACTCTCCCTCGGTTAATCCTACATATGTGTCGGATGTGTTAATGTCCTTGCGTGTTACCTTAGATTGGTAGACAACTGATGTTTGTAAGCACCCCCCGTTGAGAGGGCAATCAGGTTTCTTGCGACAGTTGCAGCCTTTGTTGGTTTTGGGGTCGCTCTGTCTGGGGGCCGACGGCTCATTTGCAATTGTTTTGTTGTGGTTTGAGATAATTTGTCGTATATTGTTCATACAGCTGTAGCTCAATTTAATGTTGTTCTTGTTGAATACTTTTCTTAGGCTGTTGCCTTTGGGAAAGTGTTTGTCAAGAGTGAGGAATTTGTGGCCAATGTTAGTTGAGACGTTTTTGCTGTATGGGGGGTTGTACCAGATGATGTTGTTTCGTTTTCTTGTCTTTTTTGGTTGGTTTCCTGGCGTGGGTTCATAGGTGAGGGTGAAATTGTATCCGCTTTCATCAAGGGCTTTTTGGTACGGGGGGGTTGCTTGGTCAAATTCAGCTTTGCTAGATGACAGCATCGATAGCCTTTTATTAATTCCGGTAGGCATTCTTTTCGTGGTGGTGGGTGGGTGGTTGCTGTCATGGTGCACGTATTGGAGTGTTGTGTTGGATTTCTTGAATGGTTGGTAGCTGTTATTTCTCAGGTTGAAAGTACCAGAACGTAACACCTTACTGGACAGAAGCATCCATTCTGTCCATTCTGTAGAAGTTTGTGGTTTTATCGGTAAAACCACAAACTTCTACAGAATGGACATACCAGAACATAACACCTTTCTGGACAGAAGCATCACCAAATCATACAAAAAAGCACAACCCAACACCTTACAGAACATCCACCGATAAAACCACAAACTTCTACAGAATGGACATACCAGAACATAACACCTTACTGGACAGAAGCATCACCAAATCATACAAAAAAGCACAACCCAACACCTTACAGAACATCCACCTGGAAAATAAAAGGATCGCGGCTGAACTGGACATTGAGGACAGGGTGGACGCCACAGCCAACAAGGAAGCCTTCATCACATTGAAGGACCACAAACCCAACTTCGCAAATAACCCAACATGCCGACTAATAAACCCAACTAAAGGGAAAAATCAGCAAAATAATCCTGGACAGAGTCAACACAAAAATCAAGGACAAAACACCACTCAACCAATGGAGAAATACAGCAGCAGTAATCAAATGGTTCAACAACATCCAAGACAAACAACAGCACAACTTTATCTCCTTCGATATCGAAGAATTTTACCCTTCCATCACGCAAGACCTACTGACTCAAGCACTAGACTTCGCCTCAGACTACGACTCAATCACAGGCAACGAAAGAAACATCATCATCCACGCAAAAAACTCCATTCTCATCCACAACAGTACACCATGGCAAAAAAAGAACAATGCAACATTTGACGTCACTATGGGAAGTTTTGACGGAGCAGAAACGTGTGAACTCGTTGGGAGTTTCCTCCTCTCCCAGCTCGCTAGCCTCAACC